>NW_020954579.1:17464938-17626805 GCF_900497805.2 Vombatus ursinus
AAGAAAGAAAGAAAGAAAGAAAGAAAGAAAGAAAGAAAGAAAGAAAGGAAGGAAGGAAGGAAGGAAGGAAGGAAGGAAGGAAGGAAGGAAGGAAGGAAGGAAGAAGGAAAGAAAGAAAGAAAGAAAGAAAGAAAGAAAGAAAGAAAGAAAGAAAGAAAGAAAGAAAGAAAGAAAGAAAGAAGAAAAGAAGAAAAGAGAAAGAAAGAGAAAGGAAGAAGGAAAGGAGGGAAGGAGGAAAGAAAAAAGAGAAAGAAAAAAGAAAAAGAGAGGAAGGAAGAGAGAAAGAAAGAAAGAGAAAGAAGGGAAGGAAGAAAGAAAGAAGGAAAGAAAGAAAGAAGGAAGGAAGGAAGAAAAGAAGAAGAGAAAGGAAGAAGGAAAGGAGGTAGGGAAGAAAGAAAAAAGAAAGGAAGGAAGGGAGAAAGAAAGACAGGAAGGAAGGGAGAAAGAAAGACAGGAAGGAAGGAAAGAAAGAGAAAGAGAAAGGAAGGAAAGAAGGAGGAAGGAAAGAGAAATAAAGAGAAAGGAAGGAAGGAAATAAGGAGGGAGGGAGGGAACAAAGAAAAAGAAAGTATGGAAGAGAAAGAAAGAAAGAAAGGTTCAGGGTTAAAAGATAATGAATTCTGTTTGGGGCTTGTTGAGTTTGAGACTGGAGCTGGTGATATGGACCTAAGAGTCATCTTCATAGAGGTGATAGTTAAATCCACAGTAGCGATGAGATAGTAAAGAAAAAGCTTGGAGAGTGACAAGAACAAAGGGTGCAGAAGACAGACACTTTGGGTACACCCATGCAAAAGAGATATGATAAGGATTATGATCCAGCAAAGGAGAATGAGAAGGATCAGCTAGACAGGTAGGAAGAGCACCAGGACAAAGTAGTATCACAAAACCTCAGGGGAAAGCAAGTGTCCAGGGATGGGGGAGGAGGGATGCAATGGTCAACAGAGTCAAAGCAGCTAGGTGGCACAGTGGGTAGAGTGCTGGGCCTGGAGTCAGGAAGACCTCAGATCAAATTCAGCCTCAGACATTTAATAGATCCTGAGCGGGTCACTTACCCTTTGTTTGCCTGCTTTTCCTCAACTGTAAGATAAGGATAATAATAGCACCTACTTCTCGGGGTTGTTGTGACAATCAAATGAGAAAATATTATCACAGTGCCTGGCGTATAGTAAATTCTATATAAATGCTAGTTATTATTGTTATTATTATTGTTAATTTTTATTATTATTACACCAAGAAAGAGAAGCATTGAGAAAATGTTACTGTATTTATTCAGGGTACAAAATGAGACATACATTTTCTACACATGGCGAATGCAGGAATTTGTTGTGCTGGACTACATATTTGCTGCAAGAGTTCGTTTTTATTTTTCTTTTCAGAGGGGGCAGAAGTGTGAGGGAGAGAAAAGATAGGTATTTTTTGTTAGTTGCAAAATAAAATGATTAAGAAAAAATAGATGACTGGAACAAAAGGGCATCTGGAATAACCTTCCCATGAAGAAGACTCCTCACCTTCCCAAGCCAAAGTTTCCTTCCCAATAAAATTAGGGACTGGACCAGATAATCTCCCAGATCTCTGACTCACTAGAAATCCTTGAGTTTCTCAGGTGATGCTACACCAAGATTAGCCCAGCTCTTGCCCATCAGTCTATGACAAATTTCCCAGCAAATCATGATGCAGCTAGTAAGTGTCTGAGGCCAGATTTGAACTCAGGAAGATAAGATGATGATGAGTCTTCCTGACTTCAAGCCCAGTGTTCTCTCCACTTGGCCACCCCAGGCCTCATACTAGGCAACTTCATCATCCAGGTGGATGTTACCTCCAGTAACCTTATTACCCACTACTTCAATCTACTTAACTTCAATCACCTTCCCAAAGGATGGCCACACCCTTGATCTTGTCAACGACTACATTCCACTTATAAATCAAGAACTCTGACATTCCTTTATTCAATCAAAACCTCCTAAAATCCCATTTCTCCCTAAATCTTACTCCTCCTAAAACTATTATTCTTTATGTCACCCAGTAACTTCCCATCCCACCACACCCTCAGTACATAGCCAGGTTGCTATGTACTGACTTTACTTTCCTCCCTTCCTAGTCCCAATCCCAGAGTGAATCAGTTAGATTCTGTACTGTGATTGTGGTTTGTCCTTCATTCTCAAAGAGGACCATGACATCAGGGAGATGATGACATGACTTGCAATTGAATTTGAGTGAGGGAGGGCTGTGCAAAGTCACCATGCTTACTTTCTCCTCCAGAGCCTTCTGGGTCCAGTGGCCAGATATCAACCAGGATGACTGGTAATGGCCCAGGATTCAATGGGAGGCATTGGCCCTTTTAAGCGAAGGTTTTTTTCAGATTCTCACTCTTTGAATAGGCATCTTTAAAAAGTGAGTCAAGGGATGGCCCCTTTAATACAAAAACAACAATAACAACAACAAAAAACACCAAACTAGGAGGGGAAGACCCACAGGGTTGCTGGCCAAAAGAGAAAAAGTTACTATTTACATTCATTCTGAGCCAGGAAGACCCAAAAATAATCTTTAAGTGGTGCTTGGGCAGGGACCTATTGTCCAATCAGTGAAATACAAAGTCAATCTAGGTAGGTGTTTGCCATCAAAATGTTACCTTCCTTTTTGCAGAAAGAAGACAGGAGAGCAGAGGAGGGGAGGGGAGGGGAGGAACTAAGTTGCCCAACTGGAACTCTGGAACTGGTCAGCTGGGTCCTCATTCGGGCAGCTTGGACTACTCACAGGTTGTGATTTGTCCTTCGTTCTCAAAGAGGACCATGACATCAGGGGAAATGATGACATGACTTGCAGTTGAACTTGATTTGAGGCATGGAGGAAGGGCTGTGCAAAGTCACCAGCCTCACTTTCTCCTCCAGAGCCATTTGGGTCCAGTGGCCAGATATCTACCAGGATGATTGGAGATGGCCCAGGATGCATTGGGAAATCTTGGACCTTGATGAATCCCATACTTGGGATTACTCCCATCACCTAATCACATGCTTCTGAATAGGGCTCAAGTAAGTCAATCAACTGAAATGACTAGAGTCTAGTCTAGTCACTAGACAGTCACACTACAAATCTGTGATGTTTATTTTCACTGCTAGCTAGGGGGTGCAGTGGATAGAGCACTAGGCTTAGAATCAGGAATCTTCATGAGTCCAAATCGGGCCTCAGACAGTTACTAGCTGTGTGACCCTGAACAAGTCACTTAACCCTGTTTGCCTCAGTTCTTCATCTATAAAACAAACTGGAGGAGGAAACAAGAAACCACTCCAGTATCTTTGCCAAGAAAACTCCAAAATGGGATCACAAAGAGCCAGACATGACTGAAATGACTTAACAACAACAATGTTCACTGCAACAAAGGAATTCTTTTATTTCTCCTTAATTGGTTCTTTAACCAGTGCTCCATAGCCAATGTTCTAAACTTTCTTCTCTCTCATCAAGCTGTGTGACCCTGGGCAAGTCACTTATCCCCTCCCTACCTCAGTTTCCTCAACTGTAAAATGTGAATAACATGAATAGCGCCTACCTCCAGGGGTTGTTGTGAGGATCAAATGAGATACTAGTTATAAAAAATTTAGCATAGTGCCTGGCGTATAGTAGGTGATAAATAGATGCTTACTTGCTTCCTTCCTTTCCTTCTTTCTTTCCTTCTTTCCTTCCTTCCTTCCTTACCACCCTACCCTCACCCTCTCTGTTGAAGTCATCTCATATGTTACAGAGAAAATCAAATCCATTTGCAGCAAGCTCCATAGTAAAGCCAACATCCCTGCTACCTATATAGCCTTGTGTATCATTTCCCTTTCTCAGCCAAATTTCTTTTTAAAAGTCATAGATACTCAAGTGCCTCTCTTCTCACTCTCTTCTAATCTCTCTACAATATGGCTTCTGATCTCATCACTCAGCTGAACCCTTTTTCTCCCATAGACTCCTCTCAATCCTCAACTTTCTTGGTTTCTCTGCAGCAATTGACCCTGTTGACATCCCTGAAGAATCTCTCTCTTCTCTGAGTTTTGATGCCACAGCTCTCTCTTGGTCCCCGTTCTACCTGTTCAGCCTATATTTCTCAGTTTCCTCCCCTGGTTCATCATCCAAGTCATACCCATTACATGTGGGTATATCCAAAGCTCTGTCCTGGGTTCTCTCTATCCTTCCTCACTTGGAAACCTCATCAGCTCTCATGAGTTTAACGATCATCTCTATGCAGATGATTCCCAGATCTATGCATCTAGTCCTAGTCTCTCTTCTGAGCTCCAGAACCATATAACACCACTTACCCATTGGACATTTTGTATTGAGTATCCTATTGTCATTTTAAATTCAACCTATCCAACATTTCTCCCCCAAAATCTATCCCTTCTTCCAAACCTCCCTATTACTGTTCATTGTTGTTGTTGTTCAATTGTGTCCAACTCTTCATGACCCCATTTGGGGTTTTCTTGGCAAAGATAATGGAGTGGTTTGCCATTTCCTTCTCCAGCTCATTTTATAGAAGAGGAAACTGAGGTAAACAGGGTTAAGCAACTTGCCCAGGGTCGCACAGCTAGTAAGTATCTGAGGCCAGATTTGAACTCTAGTCTTCCTGACTCCAGGCCCAGCACTCTATCCACTGCATCACCTGGCTGCCCTCTGTTACCACTTACAGCTTTACCAAACTTCCTGTCACCTAGGTTTGAAACCTTAGTGTAATCCTCAATTCCTCACTCTTCAGTCTTCCCCACTCATTTCACACCCCACACATCCAATCTGTTGCCAAATTCTGTAACTTCTAATCCTACAACATCTCTCACTTTTATCTCCTTTCCACTCATGGAAACTTCACCCTAGTTCAGGCCCATATTGCCTCTTTCCTAGACTGTTGTAATAGCCTCCTATTTGGTCTCCCCTTTTCAAGCCTCTCTCCAGGCAAACTACCGTCCACACACCTACCAAAGTGATTTTCCAAAATGCAGGTCCAACCATCTCTCTGTCTCTCTGTCTCTGTCTCTGTCTCTGTCTCTCTCTCTGTCTGTCTGTCTCTGTCTCTGTTTCTGTCTGTCTCTCTGTTTCTCTCTCTCTGTGTCTGTCTGTCTCTGTCTGTCTGTTTGTCTCTCTCTCTCTCTGTCTCTGTTTCTCTCTCTCTCTCTCACACACACACACACACACACACACACACACACACACACACACAAACTCCAGTGGCTCTTTATCACTTCTGCAATCAAATACAAATTCCTGTGTTTGGTATTTAAAGCTCTTCTCTACCTGGCCTCTTCCTACCTTTCCATTCTTCTGACACATTACTTCTTTCCATCCATTTTGCAGTCTAGTCAAACTGGTCTTGTCATTGTTCCTTATATATAGTATTCTGTCTCCCATCCGTCTCCCTTTGTACTAACTTCCCCCAGGCCTGAAATACACTTCTTCTTTACCTCTTACCTCTTGGAATCCTGGGTTTCCTTTAAGTGTCAGATCAAAAAACACCTTTTAAATTAAGCCTTTCCTACCCCTACCTCCTCACGCCCACCCCTACTCCCAGGCAGCTAAGTGTCAGAGTGGATAGAGTGCTGGTGCTGGAGTCAGGAAGACCTGAGTTCAAATTTAGCCTTGGACTGGGAGCATGGCCCTCGGAAAGTCACTTAACTTTTGTCTGCCTCAGTTTCCTCAACTGTAAAATGAGGACTGTTGTTGTTTGTTCTTCATTCTCAAAAAGGACCAATAACATCACAAGGATGATATCTTAACTTGTTAGTGAATTGGATTTAATGGAGAGAGACAGCTGCACAAAGTGGTCAACCTCACTCTCTCTCCAGAGTCATGGCCCAGGATGCAGTGGCGCAACAAGATTAGGATAATAATAATAATAGCACTTACCTCCCAGTGCGTCGTGAGGATCCAATGGGATAATACCTGTAAAGGGCTTAGAACAGTGGATGGCACACAGCAGGTGCTTAATAAATGCTTCTTCCCTTCCCCCTCCCTTCAGTTCCTAATGCCCTCCTTCCCAAAATTACTTTGTATTCATTATGTGAATATAACTGGATTTCAAACTGACTTCCACAATCCAAAGTTCAGTTGCAGAGATGTTTTGTATGTATCTATGTATTACAAATTGTCTCTGCCTTTAAAATGAAAGCTTCTTGAGGGCAGGAACTATTTCACTTATGTCTTTGTATCCCCAGTCCTCTCAGCATGGTGGCTGGCACAGTGCAGGAAATTAGTAAATGCTTGTTGATGGATTAATTGATTAATCCCCATAGACATAAATCCCGGGGTCTGTCTATGTCTTATCCTTAGATTCACATCCCTGGGAAGGAAAGGAGAGGAGAAGAGAGGAAGGGAGTAGAGGAGAGAAATTAGAATGTTAGAGCTCAAAGGAACATTAGGTATTATATAGTTCCAACCCCTCATTTTCCAGGAAAGGAAACTGAGGTGCATAGAGGGAAAGTGACTTGCCCAAGGTCACACAGCTTGTCAGTGGCAGAGCAGAGACTTAGAATCCAGATTTACTGACTTCTAAACCCCTCCGATGCTCCTGATCCCACCTTGATGAAAAGAAAGGAAGAGAAAGAGGAAAAAAAGGAGAAAGTTATACTACTAAAAAAACAAAATTACAGAAAGGAAAGAGAGAATGCCGGAGGGAGAGAGGGGAAAGTTAAACATTAAAGGAAAGTTCTGCAGCGAGAGATGGTGGTGAAAGGGAGGTGGTTAATTTGTTTTCTTTCTACTCAGTCCTGTGCTAACAAAAAGAAAATGAATCTGAAAAACAAAGACAGGGAAGCAGAGATGTTGACAGGCAGATAGGCAGAGAGGGCTGGCAACAGGCAAGCCGAGCCAAGAAAATTATCTTTCTAACCATTACCTTCGTTTTATAATCGCCTACATACGGTGTTCCTGGTTCCAGGGAGGAGAGGGGTGGGGAGCTGCTGAAGGGTCTCTTGGCTTGATGCCTTTAGTCTTGTGACATTGGCTGTCACAGAGGAGTGTGTAATTAGGACACACTGTACTTTCCCCAGCAGCTCCATCCTTTCCCACCTCCCTTTCTGGACGAAGAGGAGAGCAGCTGCAGGTATTCATTCAGCCTGGTTTCTTCCCGTCGCAAGGGAACTTTTGTGTTCTCCCAAGGGCCTAGACTGAGGATCCTGGGAGGAGGGTCTGATGTTCTCTTCTCTCCCATAGAGTGATGGGCTGTGTCCCTGGGGGGCCTTGGTGGTCACCAAGTTCAACCAGTTCACGAAAGGAATTCCCGATATGACAAAACAGTCAAGTGGGGTAGAGTACGGTAGAAGAGGACTCGTTAATCTGGGAACCATGAAATAGAGAGATACATAGATAGAGAGACAGAGACATACAGAGACACATAGAAATAGATATTAATACATAGATATGTACACAGAGTTAGAGACAGAGAGAGACACATAGATATATAGATATAGATATACACACATGGAGATAGAGAGAGAGAGATGATAGAGATAGAAAGACATAGATAATGGAGATAGAAATAGATAAATATAGATAGATAATGGATAGAGATATAACTTTATTTAAATATATCTTATTTATAATTTTGTGCATTTAAAAAGTTCCTTGAGAAGAGGTCCATAGGCTTCACCAGAGTGGTAAAAGGATTCATGAAAAAGATTAAGAAAAAGTCTGTTACAGGTTCGTTTGACCTGGACGTTATAGGTTCTAAGAAAGCAGCTAAGAAGGCCTGGCATCCCACCCCTCCACCCACCTTGGGTCCCTATATTGGAGACCAGAGACCCTCCAACAAGGCCCACGCTGACAGTGATTTAGGGTAGGCCGGTCATGCCTTGGAGAACCCAACCAGTTTTGTCTTGTTTGTTTTTCCCCTCCAGACTACACTTGGCTTTGAAGAAGAAGAAATAGAGTCTTGGAATGATCATAGGGTCGTAGTTTGAAAGCTAGAAGGGGTTATAGAGTCCAGCCCTCTCATTTCACAGATGAGGGAACAGACACAGAGAGATTCAAGTGACTGGCTTAGTCCTCCATAATCTTAGCGCCTTCCCTCTGAGACTATCTCCAGTCTATTCTGTGTATATATCCAGTTTACACATAATTGTGCGTTGTCTCCTCCATTAAACTGTGAGCTCGTTGAGAGCAAGGACTGTTTGTTTAGTTTTGGCTTTTTTGTTGCCTTGCTTAATACAGTGCCCATAGTAGGTGCTTAATAGATACTTTACAGGTATTTAATAAATGTTGGTTGATTGACTGACTGCCCAGTCACATAGTGTTTGAGGTGGGATTTTAATTCAGATCTTCCTGAATCCAAGTCTGGTGCCCATTCCCTATACCATGCTGCCTCTCATATGAGAGGGAGTGAGAAGAAGCAGAGTTGGTGGGGCTTCCTGCCCGTTTTGACTTCAACTGAACAACCTACAAATAATATGGAAAGTGTTTCTCTGCCTCTATCTCAGTCTCTGTCTCTGACTCTGTCTCACTGTTTCTGTCTCTCTCTATCTCTATCTCTCTTCTCTCTGTGTCTGTCTCTCTCTCCCTCCTTCCCTCCTTCACTTTTCTCTTTCTTTCTTTCTCTCTGTCTCTTTCTCTGTCTCTCTCTGTTTCACTCTCTGTCTCTGTCTGTCTCTCTGTCTCTCTCTTTCTCTCCTTGTCGCTCTCTGTCCCCTTCCCTCTCCCTCCTCCCAAGAATGCCCTCCTGAGAAAGATTCAGAGCAAGCCTTCTATCTCTCCCAGGACCTCTGACCTCCCCCTCTAGTTCTCCCACAAGCTCAGTAAACCGTCCCTCTGCCCTGCGGTGGCCAGAGAATTCGTTCTTGTGAGGGCAGTAATTTTTACCCTCCAACATTCACTCCTGCCCAGCTGCTGCCACAGAGTTAAAGCTGAAGTGGCATGCCTTATTAAGCTCTTCTCTAATCATCCCCTTTCCAGAAGTAGCAGGGTTATAAATAAGTCAACTTGGAGCCAAGAGGCTCCCAGGAGGAAATGGAGGCAGTCTGAAAGGGAGTTCAAGGGAGAATTTTAGCTTTTGCCCTGGTGTTCCATGTCAGCCTGCTCGAGGCAGCAGGTGAAGGGTATGATTGTTAAAGACAGAGCTATGGAATTATCCTGGAAGGTTTGGGGCTGGGGGGGGCGGTCGTCTCACATTCTCTGCTTCCGGGGAAAAATGTTTGCCTCCGTGAAAGATCTAGAATCTTCCAGTGTTAGATCTGGAAGGGACCCCTGGGGGGTGGAGAGCCTACATCTCCTTAGAGCAGTGTGATTCTTAACCACTTTTCTGGCCTGGGCCCCTTTGCCAGTCTGGTGGAGCCTACAGACCTGATCTCAGAAGAATGTTTTTAAATGCACGAAATAAAAATATACTGGGTTATAAAGGAAATCAATTACATTGAAATGCAGTCATCAAAATATATATTTTTTAAGTTTCTGGATCTATGGTTAAGAACCTCTGTGCTAAAGTAACCTGTTTTATTGTTGAGTTGTTCCAGTCACATCCAATGCTCTGTGACCCCATTTGGGGTTTTCTTGGCAAAGATACTGGAATGGTTTGCCATTTCCTTCTCCAACTCATTTTACAGATGAGGAAACTGAGGCAAACAGGGTTAAGTGACTTGCCCAGGGTCACGCAGCTAGTAAGTCTCTGAGGTCACATTTGAACTCAGGTCGTCATGACTCCAGAACTGGCACTCTATCCACTAGGATACCTACCTGCCCTCAAGGTAACCTGTTTAGCACACAACAATCCTCCAAAACAAGAAGTACTTTCTTTATCCTAAAGTTCTTTTGATGCATTAAAGCTCACTTCCTTATCCTTGTTCCTCATAGTACAGAAGGTGTATACGGTTTCTCCATTTACTATACAATGACCTTTCCTAGGTTAGAAGAACAGAAAAGTCCTCTCCTCTTCCTCTCCCACCCCTTTTCTTCATCCCTTTCTTCATCTTTCTTCATCACCCTAAAGTCCTAAGGACTGTCCTTCCCCCTACTAAAGGATTTCCATGTTTTTAGTATTACCATCTGTTTTGCTGTGTGCCTCTTAAGAACCATGGGATTTTTCCCCCTGATTTGAAACTGAAACCTTCTGTATTGTTGTCTCCCCCTTCAGAATGGGAGCCCCTTGACAGCAGGGACTATCTTACTTTTCTTTCTATATCACTAGCGCTTAGCCCATAGTGAGCACTTAATAAATGTTTTATTCATTCATCCATTCCTTAAGTTTTCCATTAAAGTGAAGTGATCAATGGTACATTACAGGTTTCACTGAGGCAGAATTCTCGTCAGAGTGGAGCTCACAAGAAAAGCCAGCCTAGAAGAATCCCTGACAATCTGCATTACGGTCTACTCTGGAGCAGAGCCAAGGACATTAATGTTTGTATCCCCTATACTAAAATTGTTTCTTGTACATAGAAGGTGCTCAATATATGTGAATTACATCGAAGCGAATTTAATTGAGGCACAGCTATCTATGAGAGGCTATAGATCAGCTTTAAAATGCTTTTCAATCAATCAAGTATCTGAGTGTCTACTGTGTCAAAGTGCTTAGGCACTGGGAATAAAAGTTTAAAGAGAATGAAACAGTATCTGCTTGCAAGTCACTTATCATATACCTTCTCTATAATTTTAAGCTTTTCTTTCTCTTCTGGGTCCTTCCTTACTGCCTTCAAACATGCTCAGATCTCCCCAATCCTTAAAAGTCCTTCATTAGACTCTACAATCCTCTCAAACTAGTATATACTCTTTGTCCTTCTTTTCACAGCCAGACGCTTAGGGGAAAAAAATCTCTATTTTCTCATCTCTTACTCCTAAACACCATGTTATCTGGTTTCTGTCCCTACCATCTCAGTGAAATTGTAATTTCCAGAGTTATCAATGATCTCCTTATAGCTTAATTCAATGCCCTTTTCTCCATCCTTGTTATTTCTGACCTTGTACAGCATTTGACATTGTCGACTACCATTGTTTCCCAATCCCTCCCTTCACCCTGGTTTTCATAACACTGCTCTATCATGGTTCTCTTTCTACCTGCCTGATCATTGCTGCATTATGGTCCACATCCTGACCGCCCCCCCCCCACCCCACCATTTTTCAGGTGGAGAAACTAAGGCAGAAGGAGGTGAAGTGACAAACTCAAAATCACATAGATGGTATCAGAGGTGAATTCTAACCCATATCCTCCTACTCTAGAGTCCCTGTTCTTTCCATTATGCCTTACTTCCTCTCTTCATTGATTGACAAGATGTCTTTCAATCCAGTGATCCACTTTCATAACGTCCAACAGATTTAGAGCTGAAAAGTACCATAGCGGTCATCTAGTTCAGATCCCTCATCCCACAGATGAGGAAACTGAGGCCAAAAACTCAGGCCTCTACCCTAATAGCACCTAACCCATCTTTATTCCCTTGTTCCCAGATAGCACTATGGAAATGGCCGTGATAATAATAATAACTTCAATTTATACAGCACTTTAGGGCTTACAAAAACACTTTGTTCACAACAACCCTGTGAGATAACCATTAAAAACATTATTACCTGCATTTTCAAAAAGATATCTTTTGTGTGGACATATGATTTCATCAATGTGGAGAACTTGTGCCCAAAGTCACAAGCTAGTAAATGGCAGAGTTTTCATGGGAAAACTCTTCTGTTTTCTGATCCCAAGGTCTTCTGATCCCACGCCCGGTGGTCTTTCCACTGAATCACAGCAGAGGAGTAAAATGAGAGGAGTTGGTCTGGCTAATTTATAAAGTTTCTATTAGCTCTAACATTCCATAAATATAAATATCCAAGCCTTTTTTGATGCCTGATACTTTTTATTTTTTGAGGGTCAGCTAAGTGGCTCAGTGGATAGAGCTCTGGTCCTTGAGTCAGTAAGACCTAAATTCAAATCTGGCTTCATACACTTACTAGCTATGTGATTCTGGGCAAGTCCCTTAACTTCTGTTTGCCTTAATCCACTGGACAAGGAAATGGCAAACAACTCCAGTACCTTTGCCAGGAAAACCCAATGGACAGTATGGTCCATGTGGTCATGAAGAGTCAGACACAACTGAACAACTTTTTTTTTTAATTAACATTTATTTCATTCTCCCTCCCACTTAGTCAACCCGTTCATAGAAAGAAAAGAATAACAAAAACTGTGACAAAATAAGCATAGTCAAGCAAAACAAATGTCCATATTAGCCATGACTGAAAATGTGTGTCTCATTCTGCAGTCCATCACTTCCATCTGGAGACAGGTAGCATTCTTCATCATCAGTGCTCTGAAACCATGGTTGGTCATTGATTCAGATTAGAGTTCTTAAGTCTTTCAAAACTGTTCTTTTTTTCTATGTTGACATTTATAGTATAATTATTCTCCTTGTTTTGATCACTTCACTCTGCATTAGTCTTCCCAGGTTTCTCTGAAACCATCTTTTTGATTACTTAACAGCACAATAGTATTCTGTGACATTGATATAACAGACTTTATTAAGCTATTCCTCAATTCATGGACACCCCCTTAGTGTCCAGTTCTTTGCCACCATGAAAAGAGAGCTGCTGTAAATATTTTGTACATGCAGGACCTTTTTCTCTTTCTTTGATCAGTCTCTGGTATGACTATAAGAGTCATCAAGGCCATCTCATGCCTCTAGTTAGGTATATTAGGTATATTAGGTACCTAATAGTACCTAACCCATCTTTATTCCCTTGTTCCCAGATAGCACTGTGGAAAAGGCCGTGATAATAATAATAACTTCAATTTATATAGCACTTTAGGGCTTACAAAAACACTTTGTTCACAACAACCCTGTGAGATAACCATTAAAAACATTATTACCTGCATTTTTAAAAAGATATCTTTTGTGTGGACATGTGATTTCATCAATGTGGAGAACTTTCTAGTATGGAAGCTCCCTCAACCCACTGAGAATAATTTGCAGTCTTAGATAGTTGCTGGAGAAGTTGAGTGACTGGCTGGTGGTCAGAGGCAGGTCCTGAATCTAGGTCTGACCCTCCCCATCATTTACAGATGAGATAACTGACATTCATAGAGGTTAGGTGATTGGCCCATAGTGATATGACAACTGAAAGTCAAAGTCAGGATTCAAATTCAGGTCTCCCAACTCCATGTTTAAATACCATTTCTACTATACTATGTTGTCTGTCATAATAATAAAAACAACAATTAAGAAAGGGGTAGTCAGGCTAACCAAACTGAGAGTCAGAATGGAGTTACCCAAGAAGGAAGTCCAGACTTGCCTAGGCATCTATCAAGTAATTAGTACTTTTCCATGACATGAGTAAGCAAGAGTGGGAAATACCCAACTTCAGTTCCCTTTCATTGCACATATTTCTAGCCAAACTGGACTTGTGTCTGCTCTCCATCTCTTCTTGTGCTATCTTGCTTCCACGCATTTGCTCACATTTTTCCCTCATCCTTGAAACAGATTCCCATTTCCGGTATTCACAAATCCCTCCCATTCTTCAAGGCCTGGGTCAGCATCATGTCCTCCAGAGAGAGAGAGATAAAGGCTCTCTGAGGCAGCTAAGGGGCATGTAGATGATGCATTGGGCCTAGAGTCAGGAAGGACTGAGTTCAAATCCAGCCTCAGACACTTACTAGCTGTGTGACCCTGGATAATTAATTCACTTAACCTCTGTATGCCTCAGTTTCACCCCTGTAAAATGGGGATAATAACAACTCCTACCTCCTAGGGTTGTTATGAGGATCAGATGAGATATTTGGAAAGTGCTTAGCACAGTGTCTGCCATCTAACAGGCCTTAAACAAATGCTTATTTCCTTCCTTTCTTCCCTGTCCCCTTGATATGTCAAGGCATTCTGTTTGACTTCTATGTACTTTTCTAATTTTTAGTATCTCCTAACCTATATTATATTTATTTTTTTGCACATGTCTCATTCGCCTCCACCCCCAATGAACTGCAGACTCTTATTTTTTATATTTATCTTTTCCCCAGTGACCAACATACATAATGGCTCCAGATAAGGGGATAAGATAAAGGGATCGGATTTATGGTTTCTTTAGTATAGCAAATTCTTAGCTTAGGAAACCCCCCCACCCCAGCCAGAGCAGATCAGCAATGTCTCTGCAATTATAAATTGCATACCTAGAGCAGTGACTCACCCAGGGTCACACAGCTCAGAGTGGCAGCACTTGACCCCAACTTTTTCTGGTTCAAAGGCTATTATGACTTAATAAATGTTGACTGCATTGAATTAGGTACAGGAGAACAGAGCGTTCATAGTGTTCTGGGTCTACAAGGTCCTTCTTTATCTTATGGACCTTTGTGCTCCGCTGGCATGGCAACCACTGAGAAAACAAAAGCAGAAGAATGTGTCCTGTGGTCTTGTGGATGCATCTCCTTATATACAGCTTATCCAAAGGTTCCAGTACATACATAACCTAAAATGACCTGGGCTGTTATGCTCTACTGCCTCAGTCTCATCTGTGATGCATGCTAGAGCTGACATCTCCTATAGCATTTCCTTTCCTTCATGGAATAACCATAGCAAAGGTCAAGAGTCACAGTTCTTTGGGACCTTCACTTGAAGTTGTTAATTCCTATTAACGTCCCTTCCTCTCTCTCTGTTTTTCAGATACCACCAGTCAGATTAGAGCAGGAATTCTTAACTTGCAGTCCATGGATCCAATCTCAGGGAGGAGGTCTCCAAAACTATGTGGAAAAGAAAAAGCCACATCTTTGCTTTCACCAACTTATAAATGAAATTTAGTATTTTCTTCTATTATGAATGAAAGCAACAACACAGTAGTATTTTCAGCACCTATGACTTTGTCACCAATGGAAATCACATTTATTTTCATATCATTTTACAGTTGTTACAGATATCTCAAAATATCATTGACGCTCATCACTACCTTAAAATTACTATAATTACTAGACTTTTGGCAGGATAACTAGATCACAAACTTATTTTTTAATATTTAGATGACTGTATTTTTATATCACTGGTTTCTTTGTAATCCTATGTGTTTTATACATTTAGATACACTTTTCTAAGGAGTCCATAGATTTTTGTCAGACTGCCAAGGCAGTCTGTGACACAAAAGGGGTTAAGAACTCCTTGTTTAGAGAATAATTTGGTCTCCAAGAAGCTCAGTTTGGCATCTCCCACCATTATCATATTCGAGCCATTCTAAGAGTGGTATATTGACTGAGAATTCTAACACATCATTCCTGTTCTGGCAAACCAGGGCCTGGCTATGATAGACCTATGCCTAGTGCCAGTGGGCCTAGATAATACTTCTTTGGTGCTACTTGAGACACCAGAGGGAGATCTGGAGAGGAAGTGCCCAGATTTATTAGGACAAATGCTACACCTGTGGATAAGTAGCCTCCAGGACAGAGATCAGAGATATTAATCCTTTAGAGTTTTCTCAAGATGGCTCCATCCCTCCACTGAAGGCTTCCATTTTGTTGGTTTCTAGGGAAGGGAATCTGGGTTTTCAGACAGTACTCATAGGTCCCCAGACCTATAAGCCCTAAGTTCCTTTCCTACTGGACACAAGTCACAGACCTTGATCTTCACCAAAAGGAAGGGAGGGGAAGGGAGAGGAGGGCAATCTCTTCTAAACAGAATACTCTTTCCTAAGACCTAGAAAGAGGTTCAAAACTCTCCCTATTCTATATTCATCATGTCCCAATTAGGTTCCCAACATTCCCATTAACTTGGTCTGTATGGTCTGTGGAGTGGACAGAGTAATAGACTTGGAACTATGAAGTCCTAGGTTCAAATCCCACATCTGACACTTACTAGGTCTTTGACCCTGGCCAAGTAATTTAACTTCCCTGAGATTCAGTTTCCCCATATATAAAATAAAAGAGCTGGATTAAATAGTCTCTAAGGTCTTTCCAACTCTAAATTTATAATTCTATGATTCAACCAGCTAGACAAAACTATACCATAATGGGCTTCTAAATTCTAAAAATGTTGCTGTTTTCATGTCAACAAAAAGCAGGTGGCCAATTAAAAAAAACTTCTATTGAGCACCTATTATATAAAAAAGCATATACAAAGATGAGTAAGACCCAGCCTCTTCTTGTTTCAGATGCAGAGCACCTACTGATGTTCAGAGTACGGTATTGACATCACTTGCAGCCCATTATTATCAGTTTAGAAACAACAGTTTAGCACTTCTTTAGCAAGAAGAGTGAGTTAAAAGTGACTTCCAAGGGTCTGTGTCCACAAAAAGCAGCATTCCAGAATCTCCCCTGAGGATGTGGAGTCTCCTTCCCCCTGTGTAAAAGTGTCCCAGAATATCTCCCAGGGATGTGAAGGTAAACATTTAACAACCAGCTCTCCAGAATAAACTATGTACCCATGACACACTTTTAAGTTTAATCTGCCCTATTAACATTTTCTCCATCACTTTTTAAAAATCTAGACTAGAAAATCAATAAAACAATAAATCAAACCCAGATCTACAATGTTTGCTATTTTCCAAGGCATAAGTGCTCAAATTAAGCATTTAACAATCAACTTTCCTGAGATGATTTGAGCTGGTTAGAGCATAACCATGCACTCTCTTCCCAACCTCAAGTAAATTTGTCTTAAAAAGCAGATTTGAAAATCTGTATTTGCTATTGGCCCCCAGGCACATTTTAGGCTATTCGCCTTGGACACAAAAATTGCTAGTTGTGGTTCTATCTGCCACTAATTGGCTAATGTGCTCATTAATGTGAACTTACACAGGTAACTTAACTCCCCTGAGGCATCATTCCCTTATCTATTAAATGAAGATGAATTTATTAGAGGACATGGACAAGAGACACACAAGATGGGCAGGCATGACTGGCTTATGAACTTCATTTCAGGAGGAAACAGTCAAGTCAATGAGATTAAAGAGTCACTTTTGTACTTAAACAAAATGAGGGGGTTAGGTTAGGTCAGTGTTTCCTGACCCAAAGGGTACTTCAAACCTGAACGTCTTCAGGGACACTGAGAGCCAAAGATTGGGGTGTCACAGAAAAAGGAAGGAGTCGGGTAGAGATGGGAGGAGCAAGGCACAAGAAGAAGGAGAAACCAACCCAATTTTGTGGACCATCAAAACTTAGTTATGAAATGTTGTTGGTCTTTGGATCAGCAGCTGGAAACACTGGACTAGGTTTCTGAGATCCCTTCCAGATGAATGAAGCACACAGATTGTGTCCATAAGTGCTCGGTGATTCCAGGACCATCAGAAGTGCCTAATGGCTTTCTATGGTAAGCAGAGCTGTAATTAAGGAGGGGCAACAGAGGCTTTGTCCCAGGTGCCAACATCTTGGGGGGAGGGGAGAAGAAGTACATCCTGGCTCCACATTCTCCACCTCCAGCTAAAAGCTTTAAGATCCTCTGTCAGCCAGCGTTCCCGTGGAGGTTGGAAAGAAGGAAGTCCCAGTAGAGGGCAAAGAAGCAGGGTCATTGGTGGCAGAGAAAGGAGAAGAGGAAGGCGGGGATGTACAGTCTCCTAACCCTTACAGAGTCACCCCTCCTTGAACCATCTTTCCCAAGGCTCACCTGTTTTCCTCCCAAATCCCTGAGGGACAAGGGGAATAGGCTGGGTTCTTTATTGTTCCACCCTCCCCTTTTCTCTCACCTGCTTAACTGATTGTATCTTAGGTGTTAGAATTCCTAGTTACAGCTCTGAAAGTCAATATTTTCTCAGAGGTCTTCCCACCAGCCAGCCCACATCCTGTCCTTCCAAAAGTCATACATTTCCTGGTTGCCCCTTTGAATCTGTACGTACTTTCTTCCATTTCTATCTTTTCATCCCCACTCCACTACAATCAGTCAGTCAGTCAGCAAACATTTGTTACATACCAGGAGCTACACTAAGTCCTAGGGATATAAAGAAGCTTCCAAATGTCCACAGTATTTCCTGAATCATACTTATCATCTGCCTTTCCTGCTCCTGACTATTAAGTGGTTCACAGGAAAAAAAAACAAAACCCTGATGACATTTTTCAATTTGGGAAGTCCCTCCTAGGTCAGCAAGTGGGCAGCTAGGTGGGGCAGTCAGTCATTCAGTCAATAAACATTTATCAAGCACCTACTATGTGCCAAGCACTGAGCTAAGCACTGGAGTTACAAAAAGAGGCAAAAGACAGTCTTAACCTTCACAGAGCTCACAATCTAATGTCTTAAAGTCAGGAAGACCGGAGCTCAAATCTACCCTAAGGCACTTGCTAGCCTGTGTGACCCTGGGCAAGTCACTTAACCTCTGAGTCTCAGGTTTCTCATTTGTAAAATAGCACCTATCTTACAGGGTTGTGAAGATCAAAGGAGATAACATATGTATAACACATTGCAAACCTCAAAGGTGTATGTAAATGCTAGTTATTATTATTTTCTTTATTAGCAAACACTTACTGACTAAAGTGTGAGGCAAGAGAAGGGAGTGGGCCCTCTCCCGTGCTCTGTCCCTGCAATGAGGTGGTGGGGCATTTGGCGCCAGATCTTCTTCCGGGGACCATAGGAAATGGAAAACATTGCTTAGTATAGTCCCAGAAAACCCTACTTCTATCTTCACTCACACCCACACACACACCTCCACCTTCAGCATGTGATTCAATCACCTTTATTCTGGGGAATGACATGGGTAGTCAGGGGGTGGGTGTTTTATGGGTATATCATGTGTGATATCTTGTCCATTAGGGAGAAACTGTCAAAGCAAAACTCATTGCTTCCAAGCAGCACTTTTTTGCTTGGGATTATGAATAACCCATCCGATCATTAGAACAGGGGAGCATTTTTTAAAATCCAATTTGCTTCTCATCTTGCAGCCCATTTAGTTTGCTTTCTACCCTCTACACTGGGAAGGGAGGGAATATGAAGCTATTCCCTTTCTGTTTCATGTCTGTGTAGCCCTCTGTTTCTGCCATGATCCACCATGGTAATCCCAGAGCTCCTGGGAACCTGGATGTCCCATAAATGTATCATTTTCCTCATCCCAAACATTAGTTTTCAAGGAAATCATTTATCATCCATTTGTTGCTGCCGTGTTTTTGTTTTTCATTTGAAAATAGCCGCTCCTTTAGAAAATTCTTAACTAAAGAGATAAAATAAGTTTTAAGTATGTAAAAAAAAATTTAAAGCTTTTGCATGAACAAAATCAATGTAACTGGGATAAGAAGAGAAAATATTGATTGAGAGAATCTTTGCATCAGATAGGTCTGATAAAAGTCTAGAAGGGAATTGATGCAAACATATTAGACCAAGAATTAGTTCCCAGTAGACAAGTGGGCAAAGAAAATGAACGTCAAGGTACAAGGGAAAGATTACTGTCTCTGGAATCAGAGGGAAGAGCTCCAAATACCACCTTTGTTATTCAAGGTGGGACCTTGAGCTTATTAAGTATATACACTGACTTATTAAGTATATAGACTTATTAATACACACTTACAATACAGACTTATTAAGTATAGACACTGGGGATACAAAGATAAACATGGAGGTCTCCATCAAAGAGCTTACATTCCATCGGAAGGATGGCATGTACATGTAAAGATGTATATACAAAATAAATGCATGGTAATTAGAAGCCCCTCCCCCCACCCCCAAGAAGGTATTAGCAGCTGCTAAAAGTCAGGAAAGGCCTCATGTAGAAGATGGCCCTTGTTCTAGACTTAAAAGAGACTAGGGATTTTAAGAGGTAGAGGTTACAAGGAAGTGCATTCTGAGTATAAGGAACAGCCAATGCAAAGGCACAAGGTGGGGTTGGGGGTGGAAAGTGCTACATGTGAGCAACAGTCTTCTGGTCAATGTCTAACAACTGGATCTCCAGGGGAGAAAAAAATGTCGGCAATAGACTCTTCATTATGAACATTTTCTCCACCACTTTCTTAAGTCTAGGCAATCAACAAAGCAACAAATCAAGCCCTGATTTGCAGCATTTGCTGATTTCCAAAGCATAAATGCTCACACTGAAAATTTAACAATTGGATCTTATTATAAACCTGTTTGACTGGCTGATACTTAAGAAGGCTATTTTTGCTAGACTGTAGAGGATGTGAAGGGGAATAATGTATAACAAGGCTGGAAAGGTAGGTTGGAGCCAGTCTATGAAGGGCTTTAAATGCCGAACAGAGGCTATTTATTTTTTGTCCTAGAAGATATTGGGAGGTGGGGAGGGAGCCATTGGAGTTACTGAGTAGGAGAATGACATGGCCAGACCTGAGCTTTAGGAAAATCATTTTGGAAACTGTGTGGAAGATGGAGTGGAGAGGAGAGAGATTTGAGTAATAATTCATCTCAAATTAGAAGGCAAGTCACTTAACCTCTTTGGGCCTCAGTTTCTTCATCTGTAAAATAAGGGAGGTTAAATTAAATAGCCTCTGAGGCTCTTTCCAACTCTAAATCTACCAGTCTTCAAAGAATAACTTCAAATTATCAACAACCATGTGAAAAAATACTCCAAATCACTAATCCACAATAAGAGAAATGCAAATTAAAACAATTATGAGGTTTCACCTCACATCCATCAAACTGACAAAGACAATAAGAGATGAAAATAGTCAACACTGGAGGGAAAACAGAAATATTAATGCACCATTGGCAAAGTTGTGAATTGTTCTAACCACTATGGAAAACAATTTGGAATGGTACTAAAAAAGAGACCCGTTGATGCCACTACTAGGCATTTACCCTGAGGGAAAGGTCCCATGTATTTCCACATATTTATAACAGTTCTTTGTGTCATAGCAAAAAAACAAAATGGAAACAAAGAAGATACTCATCGTTTGGGAAATAGACGAATTATGGTACAGGAATGGAACAGAATGTCCTTGTACCATAATAAATGACAAATATGAAGAAGTCAGAGAAGTTTGGGAAGAATTGTATGAATGAATTCAGGTGAATAAACAGAACTGAGAAAATCATATATATATAAAGACCACAATAAAAGAAATGAAAACAACATTAAAAGACATTAGAACTCACAGCAATATAATGTAATGATCAATCTTCTATCTAGAAGACTGACGATGAAACAAACTTCTCTCCTCTTGGTAAAGAGGTTGTACACTGCAGATAGTGAATGAGGCACACACTGTCAAACATGATCAATAGGTCAATTTGTTTTATTTAAATGTACTTCATTATAAAGGGGAGGAGGGCACTAAGGTGTGTCTGAGTGGGAAATAGCCCCAAAACGCATAAAAGAAACTTTTTTAAAGAAACAAAACAGTCCCTTGCAGTTAAATGTGGGTATATTAGTCCTTGCAGGAGGCCTAAAAAAGGATAAAAGAAATCGAGGCTCCTTCTCCTCACACCCCAGACCCTGAGGTCTCTGCCCCATTGTCCACTAAACAATCATAGAAACTCAGATTTGGAGGGCACCTGAGAGGTCATTTAGTCCAAAGTGAATATCTTTTACGAGTATCATCCAGCCTTACATAGTAGTTAACATCTTTGATTCCTGGGGTGGCTGAAGCTGGTGGATTCCTTGAGTTTAGTAGTTCTGAGTTGCAGCGGGCTAAGGCAGTCAACTGTCTGAATTAAGTCCAGTGTAACACTGTGAGTCCCTTGGAACAAGGAGAGCCACAGGTTGGCCTAGGGAGGGGCAAAAGGGCCCAGGTCGGAGATAGAGCAGGTCAAAGCTCTGGTGCCAATCAACAGTGGTATTAGGTCCATGTTAGCTCCTGCTCTTCTGTCCTGGAAGAGATAGGGAAATGCAATGTTTAAATAAATAGATGATAAGTAGGTAGGTAGGTAGGTAGATGGATGGATGGATAGATAGATAAATAGATAAGATTGATAACAGAAAGATTGTATGGATAACAGAAAGATTAGATAAAGATTAGAGATAGAGAAACGATAGATAGCAGGAAGATTAGATAGATAAACAGAAGATTAGATAGATACAAATATATCTATTTATATATAGTTGTTTCTGATTCATCACTATTCCATTTCGGGTCTTCTTGGCAAAGAAACTGGAGTGATTTTCCATTTCCTTCTCATTTTATAGATGAGGAAACTGAGGCAAACAGGGGTAAGTAACTTGCCCAGGGTCACACAGCTAATAAGTGGCTGAGGCCAGATTTAAACTCAGGTCTTCCTGACTCCAGCCCTGGAGCTTTATCCACTGTGCCATCCAGCTGCCCCAGATATAAACATAAAAAAGCCAAATGATCATCCAGCCTCTGCCTGAAGTGGATTGTAGTGGAAAGAATGATGGCTCTGGAGTCAAAAGCTCTGAGTTCAAATCCCAGTTCTGCTACCATAGCCTCATGTAAGTCACACGACCTCCTTACGTCTAAGTTTCCTCACTTGTAAAATGAGGGGGTTTGACCAGAGAGGCTGCTGAGGTTCTTTCGAACCCTAAATTTCTTATTCCATAACTTCTAGCAATGAGAAACTCATCTCCTAAAGAATCCTGTTCTGCTTTGGGGCAGCTTTATCAGTTAGGATTTCTTTCTTTTTTTCCCTTATGTAAGGGAGCAGGGGATATGATTCTCCTTCATATATTCACACATATGATTCAATCATCCCTCCACCCCCACTCCAAGCCCCCAGCTCAGTTGATGTAGTCGAGAATACAGTCACACTTGATGAAGTTTTAATGCATAAACGAGATGCTTTTATGCCAGGTGATCCCTTTTGCATGTAAGTTAATGCTTTGAGTGAATCAAAAAGGGAGATGATACTGCCTGAAATCTACCTACTTATATTTTCTACCCATTCCTCTTAATTCTGCCCTCTGGAGTCAAACAGAGCAAATCTAATCCCTCTTCCATATGGAAACCTTTCAAATGCTGAGAGATAGTAATCATGGTGCTGCTAAGCTTTTTTTTCCCCCTCATACTAAAGCTCTGAAGTTCTTTCAAATAATCATCATAGGGCAGGATCTTGAGACCTTTCATCATCCTGGTTGCCCTCCTATGAGCTCCCCACAGCAGGAGTTCTTAATCTGGCATCCATGAACTTGGTTTTGTTTGTTTTTAATTTTCAATATTTTCCAGTGCTTAGCAATAGCCTGGCACATAACTTAATAAATGCTTGTTGATTTGATTATTTTGATAACTATGCTTCAATATAATTGGTTTCCTTTGTAAACCTGTGTATTTTAAAAAATTTTAAATGTAGGGGCAGCTAGGTGGCGCAGTGGATGGAGCACCAGCCCTGAAGTCAGGAGGACCTGAGTTGAAATCCGGCCTCAGACCAAACACTTGACACTTACTAGCTGTGTGACCCTGGGCAAGTCACTTAATCCCAATTGCCTAAAAATTTAAAAAAAGAATAAAAAACAATTTAATGTATTAATATTTATTAATAAAATTAAAAAAATTTTATTCTGAGAAGGGGCCCATTGACTTTACCAGACTCATACCCAAGATGGCACACAAAAGGTTAAGAACCCTAGCACTGTCCTTTCTAAGATGTGACACCCAGCCTTGAGCACAGCTCCCCAGAAGTGTTCAGATCAGGGCAGAGCATCCCTGCAATATCACCACTCCCATTCAAGTCACTGTGCCTTATTAACGTACTTGTAGCACTGGGGACTTCCAGGTCCCATTGCTGCTGACTCATATTAATTTTCCCACAGATTAGAGCCTACCCAGACCCCTGAGCATAGTGGAACATTCTGGAATAAGAGACAGAGGACCACCATTTGTTTTCCTTTGTAAACCTGGAGACCAGAAGCAGCAAATGTTGTCATCAAGAAAGACAGTCTCAGAGAAAGGGTTTGTTTTTGCTAAACCTTAACAACGCAGTTGGCAGTGTTGGGACAGCCAAGGGGAGCATCTCGTTCCCCCAGGAGCAGGGCATGTCTCTCCTCCAAGATTTGCAATGGCCTTCCTGCTCCCTGTCCCTGCCTCCAATGGACATTCATCCCTTTTAGCTTTCATTTGTACAGAAGCTGCAGTTCAAGTGAAAGATTTGGTAGGAAATCAGGCTGGGTTCCCAGACACTTAATTGGAGCCCAGCTCTTCATTACCCACACACCTGTTCCCCAACACCATATGGTCTGAGGTAAATAGACAGTAATTGTTTATCCAAAGTCAATTTCTACCATGAGTGAGCTCCGAGCCTAAAGACGTACTCCCCTCCACCTGCTGGATCTCTCCCTGAGATGCTGAAGGACAAAGCCCCAGCACAAGGTTAACTGATCTCCTGGTGGAGCTGTCTTCCCCACTCCAGGTACTTACTTACCAAGCACAGCCCCACTTTTCCTTCAGGCCTATTTGGTCATGTTGCCTGTGGGATGTCTGGTGGTTGTGACACCCTGCCCCGTCCAACCCTAACTTCATTCATGCTGTGTTCTATGGTCAGCCTATCCTCCGGGGAGCAGGTCAAGAATGTAAAATAATAATCATTACTATAACTCATACTTAGGGCAGCTGGGTGGCACAATGGACAGAGTGCTGGCCCTGAAGTCAGGAAGATTCCTCTTTATGAGTTAAAATCTGGCCTCAGACACTTACTAGCTGTGTGACCCTGGGCAAGTTACTTAATTCTGTTTGCCTCAGTTTTCTCATCTATAAAACGAGCTGGAAAAGGAAATGGCAAACCACTCCAGTATCTTTGCCAAGAACACCTCAAATGGGGTCATGAAGTCAGACACAACTGAAAAGGGAATGAATGAATAACTCATACCTTTATAGTGCTTTAAGTTTTACAAATTGCTTTCCTTACAACAATCTTATGACATGGGTTTCATGGGATTTATCTAAAGCTAGAAAGAGCCTAAGAGGTCATTTAGGCCAAGCAATCTCATTTTACAATTAAAGAAACTGAGGCCTCTAGAGGCTGACTGACCCAAGGTCAAACAGGTAGCAAGTAGCCAAGTTCACATTCAAGCTCAAATCTCCAGTGGAAACATCATTGGATTTGGAATCAAAGGTGCTTAGATGTCCATCTCAACTATATAACTTAATTAAATGACTGTGGGCAAAACACTAACCTCTCTGGTCCTCAATTTCCATGTCTGATGTAGAATGAAGGGACTAGACTAGGTTTCTAAGATCTCTCCTAGTGTTAAGTCTCTAACTCCAAAACAAATGCTCTTTTTACAACCAGGAGCTGGCCCATTATATTGCAAAGCACTTTCCCTGTTTCTCACTTAGGATCATAGATTTAAAGCTGGAAGGGACATCAGAGGACATGTAGGCCAGTCCCTTTGTTTTACAGATGAGGAATCTAAGGACCAGGGGGCTTAAAGTGATTTCCTTAAGGTGGCACAGATAGGAAACATCAAAGTAGAATTTGAACCCCGGTCCTCTCACTCTCAAATCAGGGTTCTTTCCACTGTATCATGCTGCCTTAGAAAATCTGACAAATTAATCCTTACAACAGCCCTATGAGGTAAGGAATGCAAGAATTATTATCATACCCCTTTTACAGAAAAGGAAACTGAAACTCAGAGCTTCAATGACTTTCCCAAGTCACACGGCTGGCATGTGCGATAGGTTCGAGGCTTGCCTATTACCTTCAACCTGGTTTAGCCCATCTGCTGAGATGGTTTGCCAGGGTGTGGCTGCTGTACATGCCGCCACTCCTTGGAGCCACAGGTGAGAGTTGAGGGCCAGGTAGACACCAAAGGTGGATGAGCAAGCCCTCACACTGGAGGTGGTAGTCTTCCTTGAACACTCCATGCATCCCAAGCACAAAAAGACTTTCCCTATTGGAATGGATGAATGAGAACAATTTGTTCCAAAAGCCACGAAGGTGCCAAGGTCATCCACTGCATCCCAGGCCATCGCCAGTTGTCTTGACTTTTGGCTTACCACTGAACTTCAATGGCTCTGGAAGAGAGTGAGACTGATGACTTTGTGTAACTCTGTCTCACTTAAATGCAATTCCTGTATGAGGAAAGATATCATCCATGATGTCAATGGTCCTTTTTGAAAAGGAGCCCAAGAGTTCAGGTCACCATAGCTGTTTCCCCCACCCCCCAATTTAGGAAATTGAAAACCATGAATTTTCCCCCAGATTTGTGTGGAATATGCTCCCCGGAGGAGACCGAGTTTGATTTTTCTATGGGAGTGTATCTGGGTCTCAGTCCCTTTGAACACAGCATCAGGAAGAGGAAAAGAAGGTGTATCTCAAAAGACTGGAACATTAGAATGTCCTATTCCCAAAATGTCCCAATGACCTGGGAAGAATGCTGGTGGAGTTGTTCTTTGAGGAGACAGAGTGCACTTAGCACATTTGGAGCTCCAGAGGGAAAAACTGACTTTGAGCAGGTAACCAGACTGCCTCGGAGGGCTTAGAGTGAGCCACACTGAACCAGGAATGTGGCTGAAGGCACAAGCATAGAAATCACAGACTCTTCTGAATGAAATATCTCCAACACCTACCTACAGTCCCCTCTGCAAGAGCCTGGGAAGGTGGGCTTCTCTGTACTTCTTCCTATCTAGGCCTTCACTTCCCCTGTGCCCTCCCCTCAAACCCACTCACTCATGCCCATACCCAGGGCTTCTGTAGGAGTGAGGATGAATAGTTCAGCCAAGTTCAAGAAAAAAAGGATGCTCTGTCCTCTTAATTTTCACAAAATTGGTCCTTAATATGATAAAGAGGCACCAAAGCTTTCAACCATGATGAATCTTCTCTGCAGCAAAGATATTCACTTTCACCCAGTGCATTCTCTGGCAGGGTGGGGAGACCTGAAGGAGCCTGGAGCTGCCTGGCTGCATCTAGTCAGTCAACAGCCCTCACTGAACAAAGCCTGTGCCTAAAGCCCTATGGTAGTCTCTTAGAGGGGGCTATAATGTTGTTGTTGTTAAGTTGTGCCCAACTCTTTATGACTCTGTGGACCATACTGTCTGTGGGGTTTTCTTGGCAAAGACACTGGAGTGGTTTGTCATTTCCTTCTCCAGTGGATTAAGGCAAACAGACTTGCCCAGGGTTACACAGCTAGTAAGTGTCCAAGGACAGATTTGAACTCAGGTCTTTCTGACTCCAGATCCAGTGTTCTATCCACTGAGCCACCTAGCTGCCTATAATATATAATAGTAATACCTCAGATTTATATAGTACTTACTATGTGCCAGGCACTGTGCTAAGTGCTTTACAACTGTTGTCTCATTTGATCCTCACAACAACCCTGGAAGGTAGGTGCTATTGTTATCCCTATTTTACAGATGAGGAAACTGAGGCAAAGAGAGGTAAAGGGACTTGTCCAGGGTCATACAGCTAGTAAGTGTCTGAGGCTGGATTTGAACTTAGGGCTTTCTGATATCAAGCCCAGAGCTCCATCCACTGTGGAAGAAGGAATACTGTTTTTGCCCTAGCAGATCCTAGAGTTTAGCTGGGGAGACGGAAAACATACACCCACACAAATTGACATAAGTGTACTTACTGAGCCCTAGCAACCAAGGGTATATACAGAGCACATAAATAAACATAGAGGGGATGCAGAATGAAGGAACAATTGTGGTTGTGGGGGGTTATTCTAGTAAAGCTTGCTCAGAAAGAGTGGTTTTTTGAGCTGTATTGTCAAAGGTTATGTTTCAGCAGAGGGTGAGGTAAAGACTTCCTAAGGGGTAAAGATGGAGGTGGGGTAGAGGATGAAGATATGGCGTGTGTGAACACCCAGAAGCAAAGACAAACATGAGGCAGGTATTAAAGGGACTGTAGAACCATAGACAATGAAGCTAGAAAGAATGTTAGGGATGGATCTAGTCTACCTCCTTCATTTTACAGAGGAGGAAACTGAGACCCTGTAAGAGGAAGTGACTTGGCCAAGGTCGTACAGATGAGTATGACTAGAATCCAAGCAGAGGTGTCCACATCAAATAGGCTAGTGAGATCCGATTGTTAAATGTTTGGAATAAGCATTTACATCTCAGAAATCAGCAAGAGCTATAAATCAGAATTTGATTTATCATTTTGTTGATTGTTCAGTGTAGATTTAAGAAAGTGGTGGAGAAAATGTTAATATTACACATTAAACTTTGAAGTATGTTGTTTGTACATTTTTCCAGAGAGACGGTTGTTAAACATTTGCCAGCACAGCTCTGAATCCAAGCCTCCTGACTCCCCATCCGATGTTTATTTCTACCACACCAAGCTGCCAACTCATCCTACAAGGGGGAAAATGGGAAAGCTGTTGTTTTGCTGTCAGAGTTGAAGTATGTCCTGCCTCTGACATACACCGGCCTTCAGTTCTTGGGGCCCGTAGGCCACTCTCTGGGACAGCAAGGGGGCTCAGTAGGTAGAGCCCCAGGCCTGGAGTCAGGAAGCCCTGAGTCCAAATCCACCTTCAGATACTTATTAGCTGTGTGTGACCCTGGGCAAATCACTTAACCCCGTTTGTCTCAGTTTCCTCAAACCACTCCAGTGTCTCTGCCAAGAAAACCCCAAATGGGGCTACGAAGAGCCAGACATGACTGAGCATCAACAACAAGGCCACTCTCTAAGACTAGAAATTTCACTGGAGTTTCCTCAGAGGGTTCTCTGCACTGGCCTTGTCCAAAAAAAAAAAAAAGAAAAAAAGAAAAGAGGCAGTGTTTTCCCAACATTGCAAAGCAATTAGGGGCAGAACTAGAAATAACATTCAGGATTTACCAAGATGATTAGCTTGGCTGGAGCCAGCAGGGTGAGGGCCTTGGGGGAGGGCCTTTGCCTTCTCTCCTGGGCCTCAATCCCACATCTCTTTTTGGAGGTCTCTATTTCTGAGACAAATGCCCCCAGGGAGAAACCTGAAGCAGCCTCAGCTTCTTCTCCCCCCACCCCACTCAGGGCTCACAATTCAGCAAAGGACAAGAAATGGGAATCTAAGGATCTCTACTTGGCCCATTCTCCCCTCACCCCAGTGGAAGTCAGTGGCCGAGATAGAAACAAAGACTCCAGAACAGGAAGAAAAAAAAGAGAGAGAGAGAAGAAAAAAAGCTTTTCCTTGCAAGTTTTACATCTGCCCAAGGGATGCTCTTTGAAGGAGAACCTGAAGCCCAGAGTAGCAGCAATTGACTCCCAGATCTCTGGAAAAGGGAAGGCATTTCAAAAATATATTTAAGCTGCTTTCATAAATTAATCCCTTAGGGTTCCCTTAGGGAATGACCCAAGGCTCTACCTTGGTCTGCTCAAGTACAGCAAGATTCCTAACTCCCAGATGCCTCTTCCAGATTCTGAGATGCAGAGGGCTGGAGAAATCCTTCCACCCAAGCCTTTCCTGGATTGCAAACTTTTGTATGCTCTGGGCTGGGGAGCTGCCAATCTGTCTGGGTTGCCCTTGACTCTCCAATAAACCTCCTCATGCTGTTTCAATATGGAAGGAAATAAATTCTAGAATTCATCAAGCATATGCTCTTAAGAAACAAAAAAAAAATTAATTAATTTTTCTCCTGCAAGGTTACACTAAAAAACTTAGTCAACTCCATTGATTGAAAATGAATTCAAAATTTCTGGCAAATTTCAATAAGATCATACAGTTATTTATGAAGTGCTCTCCCTACTGCCTTGGAGAGGTTTTCATGCCCTTTGGGGGTAAACATGCATTAGACTGTGAACCCCTTTTCTGGGGAATCCTTAACAGAGGCCCATTTTCTTAGTAGCCTTAGACCTTAGAAGTGTTCTATATTACTGGAAATCTCCAAAGCAGGACGATGTGTGGCCTTTAGCGTAAGGGAAAGGGGGTAGGGAGGGTAGTAGAGAGGATACCCCAGAAGGCAATGGCTAGGCACAAGTGCCAGGGCCTCTGAGGGAATCTGCCCTGGTTATGCTTTGCCTCAGGGGAGAGAGCAGCCTTGCTAGGCTTTCTGGGGAAGTGCCTGCTCTGTGGGGGTCCTTCTGGAGCTATATATACTGTAAGATAATTTGGAGGACAATCAGAAATGGGAGGGAAGGTGAGGAAATAAAATATCTCCCCCCTCTGAAACCCTGCAAGAACTCTTCTGAACTGATTGCTTCCAAAATTCCTGCATTCGGGTCTCACCTCCACCACTGACTATGTGCCCTTCCCCCAGCATCCTCTCCTCTCTGTGTCTCTCCCTGCTTCTGCCTACCTCCTCCCCCCTCCCTCTTCTATCCACCTCTGTATAAAATAAGGAGATGACAGTGGATTATCTCCCAGAGGGTAGTAACTAATAAATGGATTGCGACAAGCTTGGAAAATAAGGTACCAAAAATTACCCCACAGAGAGATGGGTATCTCTCTGTCTGGAGCACTCATGGTACTTTATAGCTGTTGCTTTTCCTCAGCCCTTTCATTGATGAAGTGAGTTAAAAGTGCTAAGTAATAATAATAATACCACAAAATGCCTCAACGCTCTGGCTCCCAGCTCAAGATAAAATGCTAGACAGAGAGATTAGAGGACACAGGAAATGCTCCAGGAGCTTGTCCCCACACTGTTCACTGGGCCTAATAGATAGGTTCAATCAGGGCTTGAATTACAGCACTGGTACTAATAAAAGGGAATCCTATTAACCTACCTTCCCTGGTCCCCACCCCCATTCCCTTTGCCCGATAGAACAAACTCAGTCAGAGTGTGCAGAGGAAATAAGAGATGGGCATGGTGTGGGAGTCCCAAGCTGGCAGGGATGGGGTCAGGGGCTGAGGAAAGGGATCCTCTCCTTTGTTGAGGGAGGGGAGATGCTGTGGTCAGAATTGTAAATAGTTCCAGCCTACCAGGACTTCACACCCAGGGCTCAGGCAAAAGGGATGTACTTCTTCCTTTCAACCTCCTCCCCCTTCCTCACAAGGTCCTGGGCCAAGGCCTTTCATTCCAACCCTGAGGGACCATAGAAGTCAAGCCCTGCTCATTCTCTGGGACTACCTTCCCTCATCCCCAAATCAGTGAGTCTATATGCAACTGGGCCAGACTATCTGAACGTCACAAGGCCTGGGGATCTGCACCACACTGGACACTCAGAATCAATGGTAGTCCAGGTGGGTGCTGATCTGCCACGTGTTGGTGTTCCTGTCTCTTCTTTTTCCCCAAATGAATTTGCTCCGGCTGCTAGAATTCCTCATTACAACTCTAATGATGATATAATCAGTCTGCCAGTGGGAGGCAGGTCAAGAACCATGTGGGATTGTGCCATACTGATCTTTAAAAGGCTGATGCTACATTTGGCATATTGTTGGAATATTGTTGGAAAGTAGCCACCTCATTCTTAGTTAAGAGCATCATATGGCCCCATGTCCACTTCAATATAACAACATGACTCTTGTGTCCAGATTTGTGATGGACCTAATCCTAAACTTCTGTTATTCTTAAAAAGCATCAACTTAATTGTTGAACTAAACAAAGACTTCATGGTGTTCCAGATGGATAACATGTTTCATAAACAACTATATGCAAATATAGATAAACAGATATCAACACTGGATTGATATTGAAGAAACTTGGATTTTAGTCTAGGCTCTTCTGTTTACTAGCCATGTGACCCTGGGTAGGTCATTTAAAATTTTTTACCTTATATTTATTATGTGTATATTTTATATGTAATTATTTGTATATACATGCACAAGAGGGCATGTTGTCCCCTTGAAAGAAATTAAATTTTTTTAATCAGGCACTATTTCATTGTTGTCTTTAGATTCTCCACACCTAGCCAAATACCTTACACATAATAAGTGTTTAATAAATGCTTGGTTTTGTTTTTTTTTGGGGGGGGGGGGCTAGGCAATGGGGTTAAGTGACTTGGCCAGGGTCATACAGCTAGTAAGTGTTATGTGTCTGAGGCCAGATATGAACTCAGGTCCTCCTGAATTCCAAGGCCAGTGCTCTATCCACTGCACAACCTAGCTACCCCAATAAATGCTTGATGATTGATAGATTTGGCTTCTCTGGACCTCATTTTCTTTATTTACAAAGTCAGGAAATTAGGTTCAGTGATTTCTAGGGTCTCTTCCAACAAGATGATTCTGTGGTTCTTTAGAATGAGCCACCCTGGAATCAAAATGTCATGAATCATCTCATAAAACCACAGACATAAAAGTGACCTTTGAGGTTATCTAGTTAGGATCTGTTATTTTATAAGGAAGGTATCAGAGATTTTGAGAGGTTAAGTTATTGATCTGAGGTTACACAGCTAATAAGCAGAGGGGAAAAAAGGAGGACTGTAGGGTGCTTAGGTAGCCTGGAGCCTATGGCAAAACTGTATTCCTCTGTTACCCTCTAGTATATGATACCACTTACTTCCTTACCTCCAGCCCTTGCTCCAAGAGACCTAGCCTATGTTTAAGTCCATACTTGTCAAACCCTCAAAAACCGGAGCAAAGGTCTTATTCTGAGGACTTCTCATCCTACCTTTCTCTCAGGACATAGACAGCATAGTTAAAGAAAGGCTTCTTTGTGTTCCTGAAGAGGGCGAAAGAAGGAAGTAGGGAGGGTCCTTCTCCAAATTTGGTTAAAAGGCTCTGAAAAGATATGGACATCGTTATGAAGAAGTTAGAAAGGGAGAGAGGGGGTGATGGGAGCAGCATCTGTTTTGCATAGGCTGAGATGGTTTCCCTTTTAAGAAGCAAGGAGCCTTATCCTCAAGATTGGTTGGTCCAGAGGAACAGTGCCTGAGCCTTTGGCACGGCTTCCTTGTTGCCTACGGCATGGAGAAGAACATGGAGAGAGACTATATTTCTGACTCAGCGTTGTTGCTATAGAGAACGTGGAGGCAGCAAGGGTTAGTGTTCATTCGTACTAGTAATTGTATCCTTATTAATCTCTTCTTGAAAATAAATTTATTTTTAGTGAATTTTGTACTCTATGAGTATTTTATTGTATTCCATTTTTGACTCACTGAACTGGCCTGAGCTAGGCCTGGCCCAGAACATTTGGCATTAGTTGGCAAGATTGCATTGGAATGACATCATAATTATTGAAATAGGAGAAGGGCAATGAGGGGGAAAGGGAGCATTGGGAGATTGGAACCATGTGGTTGCCATGCTTTCAGCCCAGCCCTAATGCTTTGCTTCCTGCACTAGCCCAATGGACCCTCACCTATGGGAACTTTCCCTTGGAGATCACTCTTTTACCTTGTTCAATGACAAATTCTTCCACTATGAGAAAGCCACATGCAATTGTACCTTGATAGACATTAATTCATTAATAGAGGATACCCTGAGGGATGAGGATATCAGGAAGTCCTTCTTAGAAGTTCAACTGTAAGCCACGTGACTGGCATATGAGAGAAATTTGAGGGAGAGAGGAGATAAGATCTTTATGTATAATAATTTTTGGATGGTGGTCATGGATCTAGCAGAGTTGTTTGGGGCATGGAGGGAACAAGACAGATCAGGAACTCCTTTGGGGTCTGAATTAATGGAGTAATTTTGCTAATTCATAGCATATAGTTGTTTATGGAACATGTCATTGTCCATCAGACACCATGGGCTCTGCTTAGCTGAACACTTAGGTGATGCCCTTTAAGAAGGACAGAGGATTACATCCATCATGAATCTGGATGCAAGAACCATGACTCCGTATTGAAGTGGACATAGGACATAGGACTATATGATGCCCTTAAGTAAGGATGACGTGTCTGCTATTCAATAACGTTCCTCATGCCAAATGTAGCATCAGCCTCTTGAAGATCAATATGGCATGATCCCACACTGTTCTTGACCTGCTTCCTACTAGCAAACTGATTATATTGATTATTATTTTGGTCATCTCAGGACAAGAGATTTGCCCTTACTGAAGATAACTTATTCAGGATATGGCATTATAGTACCAGTCAAATCTGTCTCCCACCACCCTCTTCACAAAATATAGCCTTCTTCCTCATCAGCCCCCCTATCATTGCCTCTATTACCTCTGGTTAAGGCACTCATTTTGTTACAAAAAAGGTGTAAGATTGGCCCACCACCGTATCATTCATTGGGTTTTCCATCTCCTATACCATCTTTAGGCAGCTGGCACTATAGAACACTGAAATGTATTCCTCAAACAATAGTTTTGACATCATGCCCATAATTATCAGAGTTGGATCTCTTACCTCTGAGAAGTTATGTCTTCAATGAATTATCACCAACCTAGGAAAGGGTGGGGACAGGAGGAGAGGGCGTGGAAAGTGACTACTTGGATCTGGTCTCTAGGAAGAGTTACCTGGTAAGGATGGAATACTTTTTGACATAATGCTGATTGTTCCCTTTCAGTACATCCTTACTCTATTCCTTGAGTGAAATCCCTAGGTCTTAAGGGTTTTTGGTCCCTCAGAAGGTTTTGTACATCCTCCTTTCCCCTGGGATGGTTTAGATATGTCCTTCCTACAACGACTCCAGTGGGCCAAGGGGTGAAATTGTTGATAGGTACTTTGGCCATATATAATGAGAAGACAGAAGTCATTGGGAAAGACCCTAATGATGGGAAAGATTGAAGGCAAAGGGAGAAGGAGATGACAGAAGATGAGATGGATAGATAGTGTCATGGAAGCAATGAATGTGAGCTTGGATATACTTCAGGAGGTAATGGAGGATAGAAAGACCTGGCCTGCTATGGTCCATTGGATCATGAAGAGTCAAACATGACTGAATGAACGAACAACAACTTAGCGTCCTAATGACATAAGAGGAGGTGAAACCGTCTTTATATAGAACGGAAATTCATTTGAAAGACAGAGAAACCTCTAACCAATTCGGCGGCAATCCTGAGTCACTGGATGAAGGTCAGAGTGAGTCTTAACTATATTCAGCCCCCATGAAGAAGTTGGCAAACCCGAAGTAAGAAATTGTCATCTTTTAAATACTTTGCAACAGATGGCCCTGACTTTGGTGACTAGACTTGACGATTTTATCATTGGTGTAGTGGCATTAATGTTCCAGTGCTGCTCTTGTTTATTGTCACTATTTTTCATTAAGAGACTCACTGCAAACTGTCCCTGATATTACCTCTCACTGTACACTATACTTTTTTTTAAGGACTTTAATATTGTTTGATTTTTTTAATCTGTCTTTTATTTGTATTAAGCTCCTGGTCCAGTGCTCCATATGCAATGCTTCTTCCTGAAGTCAGTGTTGTTTAGTAGTAGTGGCTTTCAGGATATGTAAGCGGTAGAAGGTCCCTCTGAGGATTTAAAGGACCATGCCTCCAAGGGGTGGGATGTGATAGGGGCTACACATTTCATATAGGGTGGTTCTACTTAAAATATGCCACCCCTCTTCCCTTTATCTTGGCCCCTTTTTTAAGACAAAAGTACTTACATAATCTCTTCTCATGCAAAGAACAAGGCACTGACTGTAGTCCTTTCCACATCATCAGTAGGTGTATTATCCCAATTTACTATAATAGAGAAGGCAAAAGAATAGACAAACCTGTAGTGATGGAGAAGGTGACTGGGGATTTTCCAGCAGCAGGCAAGCACACAATTGACATTCAGGAGGTCCAGCAATAGCCAGTGGGTAGATGTCCCAGAAGACAGACAGAGCACAGGGTCAGATGGCTCCAGCAGCAGCCAATAAATCAAATCCAAGGAGGCATGGAACACCCAAAAAGTCTAGAAGCAAGAATCAAAGACCCAGACATGAGACCTGAGACTCAGAGGCAGAACTCTGGTCCCTGAAAGGACTGGAGGAGCAGAACAGTGACCCAGTTCTAGAACATCAAACAGAACCAAATCAGGGATTTACATAGAAGGAAAAAAGACAAGGACCCAGTTCCTAGAACAGAGGTAAAAACTCACATTTATATAGTATTATTTATATAGTGTTTTATTCACAACCCTGTGAAGTACCTCTCAGAGACTTAGTTTCCTCATCTGTTAAAATGCGGGTAGTGAACTAAATTGATGCTAAATTTCCATCAAGTTTTAAATTTATATTCATATGAAGTAGATAATAATGTAGGTCTTATTTCTATTTTATGGATGAGGAAATTCACAGAGGTGAAATTGAAATCTAGGAAATAGATGCTTCATCTATTTGGTCTTTCTTGTGTAGATAGATATGTCTTTGAGTGATTACTGGCTTCTTTCAGGAGGCCCTGTGATGTCTTTGGCCTCGTTGCAATCAACAAAATGCTATCTGCAAGCAAAAGGATTTGGAGGACCACAGTACTCTCAGGGAATCTCTTCTCAACCCCGAGTCTATACTGGATCTTCTTTAGCACCTCTGGTATGAAGGCTGCTGAGCCCTTTTCAGTTCTGCTCATCTACCTTTGGTGTCCACCTGGTACTCAACTCTCACCTGTGGCTCCAAGAAGATGTGGCAGGCGCAGTGGCCACATCCTAGTAAACCATCTCAGCAAATGGGCTAAACCAAGTTGAGGGTAACCAACTGGCCACAAACCCATCAGTGAGTTATGGAGATGTCTACCCCAAACATGTGAAGACTTTCCCCAGCAGAATGTGCAGACAAGAACAATTTGTTCCAACGTGTGATGACGGCAGCCAAAGCGGGATCTGTGGAGTGCTTAGAGCTTGATCAGAGACATCAAAGATGCCAAGGTTATCAAATGCATCCCTGGGCCATTGCCAGTCGTCCTGACTTTTGTCTTGCCGCTGGATTTGGATGACTCTGGAAGAGAGAATGAGGCTGATGACTTTGCACATCTCTGCCTCACTTAAATCCAATTCACTGAAGAGTCAGCATCCCGTGATGTCACCGTTTTTCTTCAAAAACAAAGAACAAACAACAATGCTGGATCTTTCCCATCACAGCGAGAAATATTTTTGGTGAGCACGTATCTTCTTGTTTAATGCTTTGACTGATGTTTATTCTCAGAGGAGGGTATAGGGTGTGTTCAGGGAAGACTAGTATCTCTGGTGTGAAGGCTGTCAAGCCCTTTCCAGGGCTGCTTTCCACCTTTGGCACCCATCTGATCCACCCAACTCTCACCTGTGACTCCAAGAAGCTGTAGCATTTGCAGTGGCCACACCCTGGCAAACCATTTCAGCAGACAGGCTGAACCAGGCTGAAGGTAACTGAGGAATCTCAAACCTTTTGATGAGTTGGGGGATGGGGGTCATCTACCCCAAGAGTGTGAAGACTTCCCTTTGCTGGAATGGGCAGATGAGAACAATTTGTTTCAATAGCCATGATAGCGACTGAAGCAGGTGCTGTGGAGCACTTAGAGCTTGATTAGACATCAAAAATGCCAAGGTCATCCACTGCATCCTGAGACTTGTCTTGACTTTGTCATGCCACTGAATTTGGATGACTCTTGAGAAGTGAGACTGATGACTTTGCACAACTTTGCCTTACTTAAATCCAATTTATGAATGAAACAAAAGACATCAGCCATAATATTTTACCATTTTTACCTATCTCAAAGTCCTGTAGTGACAGGCAAGTGACAAAGCAGCAGGTGCAGATACAACTGGAGCTGTAGTCACAACCCTGCACATAGGCAGCCCAGGCTATAGGGTCGACTTCTCACTGGGAGCAGCAGTGGAATTCAACAGCCCCCTGGGTGTCTGAGCATCCTTTTAAGGACTGCACTGATCACCTTCTGGTATGAAGAAGGGGTTAGAAAAAAAGCCCTAAAAATTGTCTCCTTCACACAACTCTGGCCTGCTTACCAAGGTAGGCAGCGATCCCATCCTGCATTTGAAACACTCAAAAAAAGTACAAAAACTTCTGCAAAGATGATTCTATTCACCATCAGCACACAGAATGTGCACACGCTTATGAACAACACAAAATCCAGCAGACCTGAAAGATGAACAGCTCTTGTTGTGAGAGAACTCAGCAGGTATTGCATCCAAATAGCAGTCCCGAGTGAAACAAGGATGAAGGCCAGCTTACCTAAGTCAGATCTGGATACACATTTTTCTGGAGTGGAAGCAGTGAAGGGGAGAGTCATGAAGCTGGCATAGGTTTTGCAATCAAAATTAACCTAGTCAACAAGTGCATATGCCTACCAAAAAAAGTAAACATAGGCTCATGACAATGGGATTGCCACTTGCAGGAAAGCACCAAACCACCATCATTAGTGTATATGTTCCCACCGTGACAAATCCTGATGAGGTCAAAGAAAAATTTTATGAAGACCTGGAGACCTTCATCATCATATGCCTAAAGAGGACAAGCTTATAATTCTGGGTGACTTTGATGCAAGAGTAGGCTCAGGCTACCTGACATGGCAGGGAGTCCTTGGGAGGGATAGATTCAGAAATGGCAACAGCAATGGTCACTTATTACTGAAGACTTGTGCATCGCATGACCTTTTCATCATCAATACTAACTTCCCTTTACCTAAATGCAATAAAACTTCATGGATGCACCCTTGCAGCTAACGTTGTCATTAAATACACTATGTCATTGTAAGAAGAGACAGATGGATGTGAGAGTGATGAAGGCAATGTGTAGTGCAGAGTGCTGGATTGATCATGGACTTATCATCTCCAAGCTAAATATTCACATTCATCAAAAGCAGTAGCCCCAAGGCAAGACAAGTAGCAGAAGACGATGTTAATGTATTAGAGTGTTTCTCTGGGCAGTCACTGCTAACTTGGAGGGAAAGCTGAGACAATTGACAGTTGGCAAGAGTGGAGCAGAAAAGGAGGGGGGGAGCAGCTAGGTGGCACAGTGGATAGAGCACCAGCCCTGAAGTTAGGAGGACCTGAGTTCAAATTCAGCTTCAGACCAAACACTTGACACTTACTAGCTGTGTGACCCTGGGCAAGTCACTTAACCGCAATTGTCAAAAAGAAAAAAAAAAGAAAAGGAGTGGGCAGCTTTCGGAGATTTGGTGTACAGAACTTCATTTATTCAGGCAGGCCAGAATACTCACAAACATCAAGATTGGTTTGACAAAAAGGATGGGGAAATTCAAAAGCTGGAAAACAAAATATGAGAACTCCACAGGGTTTACCAACAGGATAGTTCATCTGTCTCTAAGAAGGTAACATTTAACTCCATCAAAAGTAGATGGCAAGAAAAGCTTATAGAGATGCAGGATTCTTGGGTCAGTAAAAAGGCAGGTGAAATTCAGTTTTATGCTGATAGTAACAAACCAAAGCACTTTTATGATGCCTGAAGGCTATTTGTGGGCCAAAGACCTATGGTGTATTTCAACTACTCTGTCCAGATGGAGCCACATTGATTAGTGATAAGGACATGATCCTGGAGATTTGGGCTGAGCATTTCCATAGTGTTGTCGACAGACCATCATCAGCATTGATTAATGCTGAAGTCATTGACTGTATATTTCAGGTTGAAGTCAGTCTCTCTAGCCAAATTTCCAACTGAAGAGGTTTAGAATGCCATTAGACTCTCGTGTAGCAAAGTCCCTGGTACTGATTCTATTCCAGCTGAGATTTACAAGTTGTCGGGTCCACTGCTCATACAAAAGCTGACTGAAATTTTCTGGATTATACAGTAAGAGGAGGTAATCCTCCAGGAGTTCAAAGATGCCTCCTTTATCCATCTCTGTAAAGGTAAAGGAAAGAGATTGTCCTGTGGTCATCACGAGGCTTCCCTCTCTTAGTCATTGCTGGCAAGATTCTTTTTTTATTAATTTATTCTGATTTATTAACAATCACTTCCATAAGCCTTTGAGTTTTAAATTTTTCTCCCCCTCCTTCCCCATCTCTCTCTCCAAGACTGTGTGCAATCTGATATAGGCTATGCATTGAAGGTGTCTGGCAACATAGCTGAAAACATCATGCTAAAAAGCATGGGAGGATGAACATAGCATCAAGATCAGCTACTGCACTGATGGTAAATTTTTTTTAATTTGAAAAGGCAACAAGCCAAGACTAAAGTGGAGGGAAAATTGGTGCAAGATTATTTGTTCACAGATGATTGCGCACTCAATGCAACCTCTGAAGCTGAGATGCAAAAATGTATGGATCACTTCTCTGCTGCTTATGCTAATTTTCACCTAATAATGAGCACCAAGAAACACTGAGCTAGCTCTGGCAATGCATGCATCAACCTCATCATGTATGTGTTTGGGAGGCTCTGAGGGAAAGTGTGGGAAAGAAGAGATATTAGACTGCCTACCAACTGAAGGTCAACAGAGCTGTTGTGCTGACCTCATTGTTGTATACCTGTGAAACCCGGATAGTATACCAGTGCCATGCCAGGAAATTGAATCACTTCCATTTGAATTATCTTAGGAATATTCTGAAAATCATCTGGCAAGATAAGATACTGGACATTGAGGGCCTTTCTCAAGCTAGACTGCCAAGCATTCAAACTCTACTGCAGAGGATGCCCCTGTGATGGGCTGGTCACGTTGTTTGAATGCTAAGTGTACATTTGCTGAAAAGACTATTTTATGGAGAAATCACACAAGGAAGGCACTCTCACGGTGGCCAGAAGAGGCCATACAAAGACACTTTCGAGGTCTTTCTGAAGAACTTCAGAATTGATTGTGTGACATGGGAAATAGTGGCATAAGACTGCCCAGCATGGCATGCCCACATCAAAGAAGGTGCTGTGCCCTATGAGCAGAGCAGAATTGCAGTAGCTCAAAGGAAACATGAAATGGGCAAATTTAGAGACACCTCTACCCCAAATGTTCACATGGACTATTTGTGTCCTACCTCTGGTACAGCATTCTGAGCTCATATTGGTCTGCTCATCCCCAGTCGGACACACTGTACCTTGACCCCAACATGGTGGTGTCATTTTGGTCCTCTCAGAGAATGAAGAACAATAACCAACCAAACAGCCAATCAACCAATTAACAGAGGGTCACTGAACCAGATTATTTCTGTTGTTACATCTTCCAATGTATCCTGAATAATTTTGCTACGTGGATGAGAGGCATATAAGAGAGAGATATAAGAGCCTGTAAAGCAGCATTTCATTCTAGTGAGCTGAACACTTTTTAAAAATTAACAAACAATAAGTGAAATGGGTTTTATATTCTTTACATTGTTCCATCAGTTGTGAGATTAATTGTGAGATTAAAGTGGTCCGCTGTTGAATACTGCTTGCAAAATACACTTGTTCCTTACTAATACCCTGATTAAGGAATTATAGTCAGTGTCAATGTCATTCCTGTTGTCCATTTCTCATTTTTTATTTTCAATAGCTTATTAAATCTCTTTTTTATTGCTATTCTTTCTCCTTGTTTGTTTGAAATTCTGGTCTTATTTCTGACAAGTCAAAGATCAGAATATTCATAGAGAACTGACTCAGGGATACTGCCTACAACCATAATAAGTCTTTTCCTGCCTGTTAAAATGTAGTCAGGTTCATTCTTCAAGGTGTTATTTGGTGTTCACCATATCCAGCACCTATCAATTCTTTTTTAAAGAAAGCATTCGTGATATAGAGGCATAGGGTTTAATAAATCTTTGTGAAATGAATAAATAAATGACTAGTGCATACAGACTCTACAATAATCCTACACTCAGACAAGCAGATTAGATCTCCAGAATTTGGTTACTGATCTGCTCAGCATTCCAGAGGATGCTGAACTAAGTCTTTCTAATGCTATTTCTCGTGATTGCCTCCCCCCATCTGGATTACTCTCCCTGATATCAATCACTAGTTCCTATCTCCTCAATATAAATTTGACTAGTTATCTCTTCAATGTCAGTGCTAACTCCCCAATATTAATTAGCCAATTAGCATCAATTTTTTTTTATGAAGGAATAGTTGCTGAGAAAGTATGAAAGGAAAGAAGTACAAGAATGTCCCCTAACACCCTAACTGGGATATCTTTTCTTCCTCTGTCTCCAGATAGGGTGGACTCTAACTTAAAAGTAGTTGATACAAGTCATTCCTCCCATCAATTTCACTTCATGGTATTCCATGATCAGTGGATAAGAAGCTCTCTCGCTTGCAGGACGTGGTGTCTCAGCTGCAGGATCAATTCTCCATTGGGTGGAGTCCAGGAAGTCACTCCTCAAGGATTTATTGGTTCATTGGGATTGGCTATTGACTGTTGATAGGCTCTATTATCAGCTACCATTGATGGGCCTTTGAGATTTCTTCTGACATTTCAGAGTCTACAAGGTCATTCCATCACCTCAGATGAGGGAAGAATAAACACAACAAAGACAGAAGAAACAAAAATGCCATGAATTTGAGGCCACATAGTGACCAAAGGCTTAGAGCTGGCAGGGAGAAAGAGGGAAAGTAACTCCATTAGTAGCTTCTATACATACCCTTTGGCTTAGCAGCCAATAAGGAGGCTTTTCTTTACCACACAGTGGTTGGACAGGAAATAGTCACAGAATACTTGCATGTGCATTGTGACAGGGCAGCATCCTACCACTAAACATCAACGTCCATTTCTGGAGGCAGACTCCATGTGGATATATAGCAGAAAGAGAATGCTGACCGTGCTCCAAGGACTGAGACTTCATTGGTCAGTTTCCCCTGCCCCTCAATTCCCACACACCCCATTATAGATGAAATCTTAAAAATAAGGATACTTCTCCTTATAACTCTTTACATCTTCCTTCTTTAGCTCCTCCTATTGATTTTCCTCCTGCTCTCTAATGATGCTACATCAGACAAGGGTCATGGGTAGCAGTAGATTAAGAGTCATCAAATATAGACCAGGACTAGGAGAACCAGGTAGTAGTATTAATGCTAGGTCAGTAAGCTGGGAGTTGAGACTTTATGGACCCAGTAACAGGATGAAGATTAGAAACCTTAGTAGTAATCCAAGTTTCAGTGACATAAGCAACTCCTAATGATCAGGAATAAACAAGAATATGAGAATTTGTGAAGTTTGGAGGAGTAGAAGGTTCCAGATGTCAGAAACAACCCAAAGGTCAGGAATCCAGGGAGTCGGATGAAATTTAACAGCATAAGTAGATTTCATAAATTAGAAATGCACATAGAGGGGTAGAGAGTCAACGAGTAGTCAATAAACATTTATTTAGCACCTACTGTGGGCAAGTCACTTAACCCTATTTGCCTCAGTTTCCTCGTCTGTACAATGAGCTAGAGAAGGAAATGGCAAACCACTCCAGTATCTCTGTCAAGAAAACCCCAGCTGGAGTCACAAAGAGTCAGAGACAACTGAAAAATGACTCAATAACAGCAACAACAATACTATGTGGCAAGCACTGGGCTAAATGCTGGGAATATAAATATGAATCAGAGTTCCTAATTCTTTCAAAGTTGTTTGTCATTACCATATTGTTGACCCTATATAAATTGTTCTCTTGGCTCTGTTGACTTCATTTTGCATAAATTCATGTAAGTCTTCCCAGGTTTCTGTGAAACCATCTTCTTCATCATTTCTTATGGCATAATAGTATTCTATCTTATTTATATACCATTATATATTCATTCAACTATTCCTAAATTTGTTGGCACCCCTTCAGATTCCCATTCATTGCCACCTTAAAAAAGAGCTATAAATATTTTTGTCCATCCTTAAAGTTTGTTTTGCTTAGGATTAATCTCTCTCTTTATCTGCCCTCCTCCTGATTCACCCTTCCCTCTCTCCCTTTTCTCTCCTATTTCACTGTTGAGTGAGAAATAAAACATTTATTAAGCACTTACTGTATGTCAGGCATTACACTAAGCTTTGGTGATACAGATATAAGACAACAAGGTTGCCTTTAGTCACGAAGAGTTTACATTCCAATAGAGAAAGACAAAATATGGAGGGGAGCTGGAAAGCAAGTAGGAAGGGTAACCACATATGGATGGACATGGCTGCTAGTGAGCAGGTGGAATTGTCTGGAGAGTGAGTTGAGCAGGGAATGAAGAGGCCATGGCAAGGGGTTCTCCTGAAATGGCCTCAAAGAAAGTATTTACCAATCAAGACAGCAAGCTTTGGGTCGGAGGCATCTCAAGGAATCAAGGCTGTTGGTAAGGAGGTAAAGCAGTTGGGAGATATAGGGATAGAGAAGATTATGGCAAGGCTTTAAGTATATCTGAAGTTAGTATGATACAATGGACTATGGTTTGGCTTTGGAGTCAATGATGTGGATTTGAATCCTAACCTTGCTAATTGTTGCTTGCATGACCTTGCACAAGTTGCACACTATCTCTGGGCCTCAGTTTCTTCATATATAAAGGGAAAGGTTTGAAATGGATGACATCTATGGTCCCTTCTAACTTGAAATCTATGATGCTAAGTCATACAGACTTAAACTACAGGTCAACTAGTCTAACCCTCTAATTTTACAGATGACTTGTACAATGTTTATGTGAGTAACAAAGCTAGGATTTGAATCCATATCCTTTGACTCCAAAGCCAACACAGTCCATTACACTATACTGATTTACAGTGAGTCAGTGAGTAGAAAGGAGATGACTTAACCAAGGTCACACAGCTAGCAGAGCTTTGATTCATACTCACATCTTCTGACCCTCCTTTCCACCATAAAAGAGAAATCCATTCCCTTCTCCCTCTGTCCAAATAATTCTGTCTGCTTGAAGATGTGAAGCAAGAGAATGAATGAGATGACCCCTTGAGGTCCTAGTACACAGAGAAAATTACTGCTCTCTGTGTGACATACCAGACTGAGCCCCTCTGAGGCCAAAACATCAAGGTCCCAAGAACATTGACTGAGTTATCCTCTGGTTTCTTTCCCCAAGGACATTCCTTCATTTAAAACATGACATCTCTATCAAGACAAATAAACTCCTAATCCTAAGACCTTTTCCTTTCCAGTCAACACAACCCTTGACTACTCTCCATATTATTATTATTTTTTAAATGTCTAAAATTGAAAGACTACTGGATGCTAAAGCTATTTTAAATCTCCAGCTGATACTGGCTGATTGATGAAATCCCAAAAATGAGAGCATGTAGGCTGAGGCAAATTTCCACAGTGGTAATGCCTATTTTTCCAGTCTGCCCCCCTTGGTTCTCCAGGCTCATGGGCCATTGAATCGAATCACGATCGTCTCCTAGGCCCATAATGGAATTTTATCAGGGATTCCTGTCACCGGAGAGTTTATTTGTAGCCTTCCTCTGGAGGCTGCTGCTGATAAAGAATACTGAGTCTATGCTATAGCGTCAGAAAATGTGCTCAGGTACCATCCATCATCCTGGTCAGGCATCAATCTGGAGAGCCCTTGCATAAAGCAGAACCAGGTCAGGATTTTTCCTTCAAAGAATAACAAATAATAGGGAAGTAGGGCTTGGTAGTCTCTGTTTTGTCTTCCCCTTTGCCTCTAATGATTTTGCGTGTCTCCTTAAGAGTAATGGCTTTTCATGTTGCTCCCCAAGTAGCTCAGGACTTGATTTCTCTGGGCCTCCATTTTATCAATCAATTAGCCCATCAGTCAACAAGCATTCATTAAATGTTTACTATGTTCCAGGCACTATGCTAAGTGCTAGAGAGTCAAAGAAAGTCAAAAACACAATCTGAGCTCACACTAATGGTGGAAACAACCTGAAAGTAATTGTATGTACAAGATAGGCACTGTGTGAATGAGCGGCAATCTCACAGGGAAGAGGGATGGGGGCTTAGACACCAGGAAAGCCTTGCTGCAGAAGGTGGGATTTGTGAGCTGAGTCTTGAGGGCAGTGGATGACAGGACTTCAAAAGTCCCTTTCTGCCCTAGACCTAGGATCCTATAATTGTTTTGGGGTGTCAAGGACCCATTTGTCAATCTGCTAAAGCCTATAGACCCCTTCTCAGAATCATGTTTGTAGCCTACATTAATAATTGAAAGAAATGCTGAATTTCAGTTAGAGGTTAATGAAAATAAAGATTTCTTTTTCCCATCCAATTTCACAGACCTACTGATAACTCTCTATCCATGGACCTTTGTTCTAAGGACTGGGGTATATTTATCCAGCCATACTTAGTGGGCAGATATTCTTCCCTATTCCTGCTCTTTTCCCATGTACTGCTATCTCTTTGCCTGGCCTTATCCCAGCTGCTCACTGAGCTGCAGGACCCTTCGTTGTTACATAGTAATACAGCTATCCCTCCCACATTGTGACTTTCTTCATCACGGTTTTGATATATTGCAGGTTGGCATAAGAAATTAAATGGGAATTTTAGGGGAGTTTGCAGAAGTTGCAGATGATGTGTGAGAACCAGTAGATGACATAGAAAAAATTTAGAAACTCATAAATGCACAAAATATATGTATAGTATTGTATATCAACCCAGATTTTACAATAAGGTACTATAAACATCCCATAAAAGGAGAAAAAAAAATTCAGACGTCTTCTCTAGTGTGAAGGGAGGGCCAAAGATTTTATGGGATTTTCCAGATCATGGGGGCATTGCAGCCCTAACACCCCTAACCCCCACCCCCACCCCACCCCTTGTGATGTGGAACTGTACATAATTATATGGCCTGGGGTCCCTCATTAGTTGGTCCATGATATGCCTCTGTTCACCAGAAAGGATAACTTCTAGAAACTCCTACCTCTAATGGGGTACCAGGTCTCCTCCCAGCCAGTACATTAAACTTCGAAATCCGAGCAAAGTGGTCTCAGGCTCATTTCTCAGCTCCTTCCTTTTCCACTCTTGCCCTCATTTACTGTGTGTCTCTCAGTTACTCCCCCATCTAACCTTTATCTGAAGAGAATGAGCAGAGTGGAACAGAATGATGCATGCCAGCAGCCTACCAATTATGCTTTTGAAAAACATTCCATGATCAGCCTCACACAGCCAGGACATGAGATCATGGGATCTTAGATCTGGAGATGGAAGAGTCCTCAGGGGCTACCTATCCCAACCTCCTCATTTTATAGATGAGAAAATTGAGACTGAGCAGTAAAATGATTTGTCTGAGGTCACACAACTTACAAGTGTCAAAGGTGGAATTTGAACGCAGATTCCTCAGTTTCAGAGCCACTTTTCTTTCCATTGTATATTGCTTCCAACTCACCTGCCTTCTTCAGTCATATGTGTGAAGGCCACAGTTCTAGGAGGCTAGGGTCTCAACATGTCTAAGTCCCTTCCCCCAAGGGTCATGGTTAGAGGACCTACTCAAAGTACTTAAAAGAATAACTCAATAATATAGCACTTTTAAGATTTTACAAAGTCCTTTTCTAGACAATCCTTTGAAGTATATATTCAATTCAATCCAATCCAATCAAGCCTTTAACAAATGCCTGCTATGAGCTATACCAAGGACAGCTCCTTATAATAGATAGAGAACAGGCTTCCATATAGGGTCTTACTGGGTCCAGAGTCTGACATACACTGGTTCTACCAAGGAAGATCCAAGATGGTTCTGAAATTAAAAATCTTAGAGAGTTGCTCTGGGCACTGAGAGGAGATATTTCTTGCCTGGGGTCACACAGTCAGTATGGATCAGAGGTGATAATTTGAACTCCTTTCTCTCTGACTCTGGGGCTGGTTCTCTATTCATACAAGTAGTGGCTGCATGCAGCCCACAACACGCCAGAGTCTGGCCCCAAACAGAATAAAATGTAAATAGGAAACAGTTTTTCAAATAAATAAAAATACAATAAAATATAGATAATGTTAACATGCAGCTTTCTAACTCAATACACAGTTTAGTGACACCTCTTCTTCCCCCTCCCTCACTTTCTATATGAGTTTGACATCACCGTTCTATACACCATTTGTTGTTGTTCAGTTGTTTTCAATCATGTCTGACTCTTTGTGACCCCATTTGGGGTTTTCTTGGCAAAGATACTGAAGGGATTTGCTGTTTCCTTCTCTAGTTTATTTGACAGATGAGCAAACTGAGGCAAACAGGGTTCAGTGACTTGCTCAGGGTCACACAACTAGTAAGTATCCAAGGCCAGATTTGAACTCAGGATGATGAGTCTTCCTTACTCTAGGCCTGGCACTCTCCACTGCACCACCTACATGCCCAATATACTATATTGCTTCTTTAATAATACTAAATTATTAGGTAACAGTAGAGTTGACACAAGGAAGATATGGTTAGTTAAGGGATCTCAACAGATAGTGAATATTTTGAAAACTCAATTTTTGAAAACTCAGTCACAACAATAATAATAAATGATGAAAAAGATGGCTTCAGAGAAACTTGGGAAGACTTGTATGATCTAATACAAAGTGAAGTGAATAGAACCAGGAGAACATTGTATACCATGACATCAACACAGCAAAAGCAAACAATTTTAAAAGACTTACGAATTCTGATCAATGCAATGATTAACCACAATTCCAAAGGACCAGTGTTGAAGCATGCTCCCCGCCTCCTGACATAGAAGTGATGGGCTAAGATGCAGAATGAGATACACATTTTTTTAGACATGGTTAACCTGAAAATTTATTTTGCTTGACTATGCTAACTTGTTGCAAGGATATTATTATTTTTGGGGGGTGTTTCCTTGGATGGGGAAGGAGGTCGGAAGGAAGGGGGAGAATGCTTGACAATTGGAGGGAAAGGAAGAAAATTCAATGATAATTTTAAAAAGAAAAAATGAATTCAAGCTAAGGGGAAACTTCATAGAAGAGGTGGGTGTCATCTTGAAGAATGAGTAGGAAAGCAAAGGAGGGAAGAGGGCATTTCAGATTACCAGAAAATTATATATCCAAAAGTGGGAGGCAGGAATAATGTACTTGAGAAAGCATTATTTCCATTTGTCTGGAGTATGGGGTTTGTGTATGTAGATTAGTGAGAGGTTAGAAAGGCTTTGGGGGAGCAGATCTTGGAGTACCTTTGTAGCAGGCCAGGCCAGGCTGATAACTCAAGTTCAAAATTGGAATGAAATGAAATACTAGTAGCCCATCTGGCAAGTCAATAAAAAGAGGATTACTTAGCCATGACCAAAAGACATTAAGAGTAGGGAAAGGATACAACATTGATTCAATTGACTGCAGTTTTTCTATTCCATTCATGCTGCTGGTGTACTGATTGGAAGCCTGAGGAAGGAAGAGATAACCATTTGTGACCTAACTTTTGTGCATAGGAAACCAGGAAGCAACGTCCACAGAAAAGAGGACAAGAAATGTAATGACCCCAGGAAGGAGCAACTGAATATGGAAGACAAGAAAGATCAGATATCAGATATCTAGATGTATCAGATATCCAGATATCAGCCTCCTCTTCCACCTTCCTGAAGAGCCAAGTCTTAAATAATTTGGTGCATGGGCAATGCCAAATCTTTGCAGTTCACAGTGGGTCTCCAGATGCAATGATGACCAGGAGTAGCACCAGGAACAGAAGGGTTAGAAAGAACATGATGACACTTTCTGCATAGTCCTTGATCCTCATCTATGGTTAGGATCATCTGTAGTAAGATAGCTAAAATGTCTTTGTCCTCTTTACTTCAGAGAGACCTAAGTTAAGAGACGGTGAAGTAAGTTCTCTCTGAAGAACTTTGGAATCAATTGTGAGCCATTAGAGACAGTGGCAAAGGACCGCCTAGCATGGCGTGACCACATCGAAGAAGGTGCTGTGCTCTATGAATAAAGCAGAATTGCAGTAACTCAAAAGAACAGTGAGATGTACAAATGTAGAGCCATTTCCACTCCAAAAGTTCATATGTATTATTTATGTCTGACTTGTGGTAGAGACTTCCAAGTTCGTATTGTTCCAATAAGCCACGGTTGGACACACTGTACCTTGACCCCAACATAGTGATGTCATTTTGGTCCTCTTCAAGAACAAAGAACAACTAATCAATCCTCATACTAAGCATTACTCTATACCCTGATTCATGCCAGCTAGGATCTTCCCCATAGAGTAGGAGGAATACCAAATCTTTGCCCCTTTGCCTCTTCTTAGGAATTGCCCCCCTTCTTCCATGGGGGCTAAGTAAACAGTGTTACTTCCCACCCATGGTCAAAAAGCAAGCTCCCTCCCAATAACCATCTCTTGATCCTTAAGCTCTCCCTGGTGTCAAAGAAAAAGTAGTAATACTATAGTCCATATTTAGGTACATCTGCCAGAAACAAGTTTCTTAATGTTTTTCTAAACCCCAAACCATTTCTAACTTACAGAAATGTCCAAACTAGCATAGTGCCACCACCATCACCCTGCCCTCTCTCATGTCTTCTGATATGTCTCTACCCTAAAATGAATCAAGGTAACCTTCATAGAATCTTAAAAAAGAAAAATCACAAATCATAGTTTGGGGTTAACATTTCAGTTTTCCATTCCTCCCTTAACCACTCCCTTCAAGGATAGAAAAGACTCCTCCCAGAGATCAATATAGAAAATCCTTTCTGACTAACAGAAGAGGGTCCTTCCCTTTGAATGGAATAGAGGGCACTTCCCTTGGGTAGTTTATTGACCAATCACTTCAGGGGATGGGCAAGGGAAGGATCTTAACAAGACAAGAGGTTTTATTTGTTCAAAGCTTAGTTTCTCTCCTTAATCCATTTTCTTAAGAAAGTTCTTTTGTTCTCAACCTATTCTAACCTACCTTTCAAAAGGAGGAAAGGGCTTTTAGACCAGCAAAATATCATTTCTTAATTATTTTCAATAGAACTGAAAAGGTTTTTAATATGCTTCCACACTGTTAAGGAGTTATCTATTGACCACAAGGTGCAATGTGGCAGCAATGTGGAAGGGCTCCATCAATTACAGATTACAGTAAGCCAAAGGCTATTCTGGGTCAGACTCTGTCCCTCCCCATCCCAGTGCCCACTCTGCTGGGAACCGTATCTCTGCCTACTCTGCTTCCAAAGGAGCCTGCACCCCCACCTGCTTCTCTGGGGCCCACTCTGCTGCCCACTGCCTCTGGGGCAGTGCTTGCTGACCATAGTTACTGCACTGCTGCCCACTCTGCTGAAAGTTGCCAATGTAGCCCATGGTACTGCCCACTCCCACTGGGGCCTTTCATTGCCCACTCTGCCAAGGCCAAGCATTGACTTCCAATGCCAGAACCTAGTAATGCTACCCTATGCTGGGGACTATACTATGTCCCTCTGTGCCAAAGCAGAAGTGATACTGGACCTGCTGCTACATTTGGGGTCTTACTCTGCCCCGCCATGGCAGGGCCAAGCAATGCCTGGGACCTGAGTATTGGCACTGATGTTTCCATTTCCATGACCTGACTGTATCCTTGCAGAAGACCTGAAGCCTGAAGCCCTGGACTAGGTTAAGCACTGCCTTCCTTTATGACAGGGTCTAAGTTCTGCCAAACTGTCACGTCTCCTGTGTGCCAGACACTACCATTGCCAAGGTCCACCTCTGTATGCCAGAATTGATGTTGCACACATGGCCCTTTTGGTCATGCTACTGACTTCCAGTACTATAGGCCAGGGTGGCACTGCCTCTGGTTGGTTCCCCACCATCATGAGGTCAGGAACTGCCATATCAGATGACTCAAGATACTCCAAGGAGTTCTGGTGAGTCAGACCAGGGCTTGAGTCCTATGGTCATCCTCTTGGATATAGAAAATTCCTCTTGCCACCAGTCAGCACCAACTGAAAGGGACTCAGGCTCTCCTGACATTTCAAATTCAGAAAGCTGTTGTTAAGGCTGCGAATGACCATCTCCATCACCTATGCTCAAGGAAAGAGACGCAAAGCAAATGAGATGACCAGAGATCCTTCTAATTCATGTCCTTCAGTTGCCATATTCAAGCAGTCTCCCATTTCTATGAGGTTGGAGGACACTTGGGTCTACGTTCTTGAATCCCTTCACTCTCCTTTCACTGGATATCCCAGAGAACATTACAGTTCACATTTCTGGAGTGAGAGCTAAAACGATCTCTCCTTATAAGCCTTTGAAACTGATACATTCCCCTCTCCATGGCTAGAATGCATTTGTCCATCCATGTCCTCCTACTTATCTGACCACTTCTCAGTCTCCTTTGCTGGATCGTCATCCAGATCACACCCTCTAGCCATAGGAGTCCCTCAGGGTTCTGTCTTGGGCCCTCTTCTCTTCTCCTACCGTACTACTACATTTGATGATCTCATCAATTCCCATGGATTTAATTACCATCTCTATGCTGATAATTTTCAAATCTATCTATCATGCCCCAACCTCTCTGCTGACCAACAATCTCATATCTACAATTGTCTTTCAGGCATCTCTAATGGGATGTCCAGTAGACATCTTAAATTCAACATTTCCAACAGAACTCATTATCTTTCCCTCCAAATGACCCTCCCTCCTAATTTCCCCTTCCCTCAGACTCCCAACCCTATCAGTCATTCTGGATTCCTCACTATCTCTTAGCCCTGACTCCCAAATCCAGTCTGTTGCCAAGGCTTATTGATTTCATCTATGCAACATGGAACAGCCAGGAGGTCAAAAGTAAGAAGACTATAAAGGTAGGAGGGGGCTAGTTGTGTAGAGCTCTGAATGCCAAACAGAACATTTTATACCAATCCTGGAGGCAATAGAGAGCCACTGGCATTTATTGATTAGAGGGATCACATGATTAGATTTGTACTTTAAGAAAATCACTTTAGTTCTGTGAACAAGACACTCCAACTCTCTGCTCCAGGCATTTTCTCAGGCTGTCCCCCATGCGTAAAATGCTTTCCCTCCTTATCACCTAATGGTACCCACCAAAATCTTATCTTCTATAGGAAGCCTTTCCGAACCCCTTCTCTCTCTTATTTCATGTATATATGTATATTTATATATGTGTGTATATATATATATATAATATACACATATATATATACATATACACACATATACATACATATGTGTATGTGTGTATATCTATATATACATATATATAGCTTATTTGTACATAAATTTTTGGTTGCTATCTCTCCATTAGATTGTGAGCTCCTCAGGGGCAGGGACTAGTCTTTTGACTCTTTTTGTATCCCCTGAACCTAACAGTGCCTGGCACACAGTAGGCACTTAATAAATGTTTATTGACTGACTCCCCAATTTCCAGAAGTGTCTAAGATCCTAAGGGTCAAATTTCAAGTGCCACTCCAGTACCTCGAACCAAAGAATCACACCGAAGTCTCCCTGGCATAGTTTTCAATGGCCTCTCAAATGCCATATAAAATGTCCCAAACAGCTCCTTCAACACAGATTCAAGACAAGCATCAAATTCCTCAGGCCCTGTAATAGGCTATCTATGTCCATATGTAAGTATTGGACAACTGAGGCCAACCATATACAGCTGATCACACAAACCCTCTTGGCCAACAAGGCAAATTTAAGCAACAACAATGCCATAGCTCAGAGAGCAAATCCCAGTGATGCCCAGATCCCATAATTCAAGCATTGCTTCTGGGCCTAGAACCCATTTACTTTACTTAAGATTGTGGAAAGCTTGGAGAGGAATGGGATTTTAAAATTGTTACTTCTGAGGGTTAGTTTTGTTCCTTTCTCACATTTACCCTTCAATCCATCTACCATGTGCCAGTGGGAAGGTTCACTAGTTAAGAAAGAGTCAAAAAGAAGCATTCAATGTCACTGAAACTGACTTGTGGAGGGTCATCACATAGTGTATAGTATATATAAAGAGCTGGGTAGCTCAGTGGGTAGACCACTGGGTCAACAGTCAGGAAGATCTGAGTTCAAAACTGGCCTCAGACAATTGCTAGCTGTGGGACCCTGGAAAAGTCACTTGACTATTGTTTGCCTCAGGTTCTTCAACTGTAAAATGGGGATGATAATAATAGTGCTTATTGATCAGGGATATTGTGAGGATCAAAAGACATAATATTTGTAAAGCACTTAGCACAGTACCAGGCACATAGTAGGCATTTTAGTCTTTATTATTATTAATTATTATTGTATATCTGCCTTGGTTTACATTTTCTTACAGTTGAGGTTCCTCATGCCATCTCTCAACTGAGGATTATTTTTAATTTTTTTCTTCAAGGGCTACTGGATGCCCCTGTATACATGCAAAATTATATTCAGCTGAGTTTCTTATAATTCCATTTGAAACCTGAGTTATAGTTGTTATTGTTCAGCCGTTGTTCAATTGTGCCCAACTCTTCAAGACCCCATTTGAGGTTTTCTTAGCAAAGATACTAGAGTGGTTTGCCATTTCCTTCGCCAGCTCATTTACAGATGAAGAAACTGAGGCAAATAGGGTTAAATGACGTGTCCAGAGTCACACAGCTAGTGTCTGAAGCCAGATTTGAACTCAGGGATGTAAGTCTTCCTGACTTCAAGCCCAGCACTCTTATCCACTATGCCACCTAGCCGTCCCTTAAGTCGCAGAGCCTTAATAACCTCAGAACTATAAATGCTTTAAACTTGAGGAAAGCATCATTTGAAATTTCAATTATTTGAATTTCTTTCACACTTATTTTGGTTATGTGAATTTTGGATAATATTTGCTGAATTTTAATTTTTGTTTCAGTCCCTCTGATTGGAAATGGCAAGCACTGAAGAAGTCACCTGTGTCTTCTGGTTAGCTGAACTCAAGTCCACTGTAGCAGTTAGAAGAAAATGTGCTTCCCATTATTAGAAAGAAGCTCCCCACAGAAATTTAATTAACAACTGGATGAAAAAAAATTTTCAAGGAAATGATTTAAGCAGCAGCTGGTGAAAGCCATTACAAAATTCAAAAATCGACTAGTGCAATATGTCTCAAAAGACTTTATTATGTTGAATTTTTGTAAGAAATATATCAATAATTTTAAATTTAACTAACCTTTCAAATGCTTTTTTTTTTAAGTTTGCAGCATTTGAACTTCTGAAGTTATTAAAGTTGAAAACTACACTAAGACTTTTGGGACACACTATATTTAGGATCAAACTAACCAGTCCAATGTTATATACCTTCGCATGATCCAAGGGGCATGACAAATAGGCATGCAGGCTACCAGGTCAGGGCAGCCCCTTCCAGAGGGATGGCAGAAAAATTGTGTCATCAGAAAAGTCCAACCACCATTCTTCATGGGATCACTTGTCCAATTTTTTCTGCTGCTCCCTGTTATTAAACCTGGAACAAGTCTAATATCACCAAGATCAAAACAGGATCACAGCAAACCTCTTTTCATATATCCTGGAACACCAAGGGCATCTGAAAAGTCCCCCTGTCCCCTACTCCACTCTAGCTGTTTTCAAAAAGGAATTCAAAACCAAACAGTTCTTTCCCATCCACTAACAAACCTCATAATAAGGTCCAAAAGACATTCTTTTTCAATTTACCGAGATACAATGGTGTCAAATTTCCATTGCAGGCCACTAAATCATGGAGGAACTTTCTTATTTAGTAGACTTGGGGAGGTACTCAGATGATAATAGTAAGACAAATCCACCCAGGCCCAGCAGGGATAGGGTAGGTCTATTCTTTGGTATTGGTCCCTTCCTGAGGGGAAGGTAGAGGGGGGAGTGTCCCAAACCCAAAATTTAACCCTTGCCCGCTGGTTTGAAAGTAAAATGAGTTCTGAGGACATCTCTTAGAAGAACTTGGAGGAAGCCCATTACCAGACTGGAAGGCCCAGACCTAATACCTGATGCTGGTCCTGGAGATCACTATCACCTCCCGAAATACAAGAATTATACAAATTCAATTTACAGTCTATGACATTTATCATCTTCAGGACGTTGTTCTTACAGACAAAGAGCATATCTGCCTCAAGTTGCTGAATGCCCAGAGGCAGTTTAGTCTGTAATTCTCCAAGGGCAATGGAGGATAACTTATAGTAAGTCACCACTACCACCAGAAGGACAGCGACCACTTGAACCCTTTCTTGGCACCGCCATTTTCCTACTTCAAAGAAGTCTTTATAATCCAATCCTGCCAGTTACACCAAATGGAGCAGGCCAGGCCTTGCCAAGGCCAGGTTGGGAAGCTCAGTTTCAAAACTAGGATGAAACGTCTAAGAGTTAACAAAAAGAGGTTTACTTGGCCACAGCAAGGGAAGGACATTCAGAGATGGGAAAGGATACAGTGTAAATTTAACAGCCTTCCTCTTCCTGTCCTGTTATTGGTCTTTCTATCAGACACCTGAGGGAGGAAGAGGGACTAGTAAAATCCTGACTTGTACCTAGGTCACCTGGATGCTACATTCACAAAGACTTTAGACTGATATGCCAATTAAGTCTCCAGAACAGTTCCAATGCTTTTTTAGGCAATCAGGGCTAAGTGGTTTGCCAAGGGTCACACAGTTAGTAAATAGCTGAGGTGAGATTTGAACTCAGGTCCTTCTGACTCTCAGGTCAGTGCTCAATCCACTGTGCCACCTAGCTGCCCTGAGTTTCAATACTTTTTAAGGAAAAAAGTCACCTGGGTATCCCATTGATATCTTAAATGTATTATGTCCAAAATTGAACTTATTATCTTTCCCCCAAAACCCTCCCTCTTCCCAAATTTCCCTATTAGTGGCAAGAGTACCTCCATCCTCCCAGACTCTGATGGATCATCCTCAACTCTCTCTCATTCCCTGTATGCAACGTTGGCAGTATCCCTTGTATAGGCCCCCTTCTTTTCCCTCACACTGCTCCTACTCTGGTCTAGGCTGTCATCTTCTCATACCTAGACTACTATAATAACCTATCGGCTAGTGTCTGTGCCTCAATTCTCTCCCCACTCCAATCCATACTCCACTCAGCCATCAAACTGACCTTCCTAAAACACAAGCCTGACCCTATTACTCCCCTATTCAATAAATTCCAGTACTTCCCTATCACCTCAAGAATCAAATAGAAAATGTTATTTGGCTTTTTAAATCCTTCATAACCTGGCCCCTTCCTACTTTTTGAGTACTCACCCCCAACATCTCTGAGATCCAGTGACATTTATTTGCTGTTCTTTGCACCTAACACTCCATCTCTTGACTCCTACCATTGTCGTTGGCTGTCCTCCATGCTAGGAACTTTTTTCTGGCTCATCACCACCTCCTGGATTCCTTGGCTTTCTTCAAATCTCAACTAAGATCCCACCTTTTCCATTTTCTAGGCCTCCTTAATGCTAAAGCCTTCCCAATGTGGTCATCTCCAATTTATCCCATCTGCATCTATGTCTGTATTAGATTGTGAGCCCCTTTAGAGAAGGGATTGTTTTGGGCCTCTTTTTGTATCCCCCAGCACTTAGCACAATGCCTGGCATGTCGCAGACATTTAATAAATGTCAGTTGATGGACAGAACCTCAGAGGAGTTGTTAACCATACATTTTTTCTAGAAGTGACACTCACTAAACTCTCCTTCATCCAGTGCCTTGATCAATTTTCCTCTCTCTAGCATCTTCCACGATAAACTTTTTGAAAAAGAAAAGGAAATTTTCTCCTTCCCATTTGAAGTGGTTTCTCTTTCATAACCTTATTTCCCAATCTCTCATCTGGTTCACGTTAATATTTATGACTCTGTGGACAGAATGTGGAATATGAATACTGTCGTGCCCTTGAAATGATGACAGAAGGGACTAAAAGTCATACAGCCCATCATTTTATAATATCTTCATTTCCAATGGCTCAAAGCATTTATGAGCTCAAACCAGAACCAGACTTTGCTTTCCCCATTGTACAGATGGGAAAACTGACATCCAGGAAATTAAACTACTTGTTCTCAGTGTTAAAAAAAAAAAAAAAAAACTAAGGGCATCCCAACATAAAACCATCATGAAGTCCAGACATGGCACCAACCCCCAACTCTCTTAAGGCTATCCTTTTTCCTAGGCTGTGGCTAACTCACTCACCTCACCAGCACCCACTTAGGCAAGTAAAGGCAGAGGGGCAGTCACAAGACTTCTATTCAGAATCTAGCTCAGGATTGTAGAGATAATCTTGATGAGCATGAGTGGAAAGGGCGGGGTAAGTGTTTGGGGAGGCTGGGGGGATGGCAATACATTCCTACTATGTACCACTGAAGCTCCTGAGCCCCCAGTCATGGTCTTCCCATTTACACAAACCAATTGGTTATAGGGACCCCATCAATTCTTTTTTGTTGGCTTGTTTTTCAAATGAGCCTTATTGATACGTTTTTTATATCACCATAGTTTACTCCAGTGTCCCTCTTTCTCTCCCACCCCAGAGAGCCATTCCATGTAACAAATAGTATTTTTTAAAGACAATAAGAAAAAGAAGGAAAAAATAGCAAAATTGATCAGTATATTAAAAAGTCTGAAACTATGGACAACACTTATGAACTTGCCACCTCTGCAGAAGAGTGAGGTGGAAGTACTATCTCATATCTTTTCTTTTCAGCCATACTTATCCTTTATAATTTTGCAAAATTCACTTTTGATATTTTTGTGGTTGTTTTTTCCATTTACATTAATGTAGTCATTGTGTGTGATATGTTTTCTTGGCTCTGCTTACTTTACTCCGCATCATTTCATGAAGATCTTTCCATGCTTCTCTATATTTATCATATTTGTCATTTCTTAAAGCACAATAATATTCCATTGTATTCACATACTACAATGTATTTAACCATTCCCCGATTTACGACCATCTACTTTGTTTCTAATTCCTTGCTACCACAAAAAAAAATGCTGCTATAAATATTTTGGTGTAAATGGGAACTCTTTGGGATATAAATCTAATAATGGAATCTCTGGGTCAAAGGATATGGACATTATTTTCACTTTGCCTAATTCCAAATCACTTTTCAAAATAGTTGCAACAACTCTGACAATAATACGCTAGCATGCCCATCTTCCCACAACTCCTCCAGCATTGACTATTTCCATCTTTCGTCATCTTTGTTAATTTGTCGTGGTTTTCATATTTTCTCTTAATAGTAGAGATATCATGTGGTTGTTAATGGTATGCATTTTTATTAAAAACTAATCATATGCTTTGACTATATATACACACATATACTTACATATACGTATACATATACATGCATGTCTTAATTGTTTGTTTATATATACATAAATAAAATTTATATATACATAAATGTCTTAATCTTGGCTACCAAACCCATATCAGAGAAATTCAACAACTTCTAGCCTTATCCTATGTGCATTAATTTGTGCAGAAACTTTCCAGTTTCATGTAATCAAAATTGTATATCTTTTGTAATTGACTCTCTTGTTTGGGTAAGAATGGATTTCCTACCCACAGTTGTGAAAGACATAGGATCTGCTTCTTTTCTAATTTTTTACTGTTTATGATCATTAATATTAAGGTTATGTATCCATTTAGACTGTATTGTGTAATATGGTATAAGGTGCTAGTCTAAGTCTAATTTCTGCCAGATGGCTTTTCATTTTCCCAGGGTTTTTTTTTTAATCAAACAGGAAGTTCCTTCCTAAGTAAATTATGTTTTCTGGTTTATTGAGCACTAGGTTATTGAATTCCATTGTTTCTGATTATCCCTTGTCTGCTCACTGTGCTCTATTGATCTATCTCTATGTTCTGCCAAATTTCAGGTTTTAATGACTTCTCCACAACTCTGGAACAACAATGCTTCATGTCCTTGATCTCTTTAGTAATAGTCTGTGCCATGTATCTTCTACTGGACTCAGTCAATCAATAAACATTTATTAGTGCCTATTACATACCAGGCACTGTAAGCACTGGGACACAAAGAAAGGCGAAAGGTAATCTCTGCCATCAAGAAGCTCACAATCTAATGAATGTTCCTGTTCTGGTCATCTCAGTTCTTGTGCTGGGCAAAGCCACTGTTCTGCTACTCTTGGGCCACTGAAAAAGTAACAAGATTTTTCAGGACATTTTTGACAGGGTTCTGGTAAATTGTTACTCTTTGTTAATGACAAGTAGTCCCTTTAAGCTAGAGAGCTGCCAAACTCTTTTTTGTTTGTTCTGAGGAGTTTCTCCCTCTCAAGCTCTAGAACCATGGGGCAGAAGATGGGATGCCAGCTCTTCAAGTAGCAGAGGATTCTATTTTATCCAATCAGCTTTCAGAAAAGACATACTTCTTACATAAAATCAGATGCAAAGTTTGTCTTTGCCATACTCCACTGTCCCTCTGTTTTTGCTTTTTAAATTAGATGGAGCAGTAAAGGGCAATAGAGGCAAACCACTGTAGATGGCACTATATGACAATCCTGACTTTCTCCATCCAATCAGCTCTTAGCAGAGCCTCTCTCCCAATCAGTACATCTTTTTTTTTCTTTTCTATTCTTTCTTTCTTTCTTTCTTTCTTTCTTTCTTTCTTTCTTTCTTTCTTTCTTTCTTTCTTTCTTTCTTTCTTTCTTTCCTTCCTTCCTTCCTTCTTTCCTTCTTTCTTTCTTTCTTTCTTTTTTTTTGGTGAGGCAATTGGGGTTAAGTGACTTGCCAGGTTCACACAGCTAGTGAGTGTTATGTGTCTGGATTTGAACTCAGGTCCTCCTGACTCCATGGCTGGTTCTTTATCCACTGTGCCACCTAACTGCCCCTACTTAGTACATGTTTTTGACAAAATTCCTGCAAAGCTTGTCTATCAGCTGGAATAAGGTTATGCATTCCATCTTCTGTTCATCTCCTCTCATCACCTCCTGTGTCTTCTCAAATACTCCTGCCATCCCTTCCTTTCTAAGTCTCATCATCATCTGATCGTCTTTTACCCCTCCAATCTCTTGTTTCTAATGCATCAAATCAGAGCTTCCTTGTAGGTAGATCTATCTACGACTTGATGTGAAACTCAAAAGATCACCTTTCTGTCAGGTATGATCCCAGAAGTCCTTACATGATCTCCACACAATCTCCAGTTATTTGACGTTATCAGCTAAATCCTTCAAAACTTAAAATAACTATATATAAACGAACTGATGGATCACAATGCATTACAACCATTATTAACTCAGTCAGTCCTTTGATTTTAACCAGACTCTCTCAGTACATTTATCTGAGGGGCAGTTTTTTACAGGTCCTCAGAACAGTATATGTCTCTCCACCACATATATCTAAAAGTTGTGTTTCTTGTCAAGATGACTTTATCAGTGTTCCATACATAAATGTTCTTTTTCTGACCCCTTTCAGCAACTGAAATGTCCACATACAAAAGAGGCAATGCCTTATAATAGGATTTACAACTAGCATGAACTTTAGAGGTTATCTAGTCCTCATTCAGGCATAACTCATGTCCTAGAACTCTACATTGTAAGCTTACATAGACTAGGTTCATTTTGGAGACTCCCTCAAATCACTCATTGGCTATATCCCAATCGGGGCTTTTATCGAGAGTCTCAAAACTTGTCTTATTTTGCCCCCATCCAGAGTATCCCCTGGGAACATCAGAATATAGCTACAGATGTGGGTCCTTCAGCTCCTATGTAAAAATTCAAGCTAAAAATATATCTTGGGTACAGAACAGCCTTTATTCCACTCCATAGAAAGAATGTCATCAAAAAATACAAAGCACCCGCAGTAAACCCAAAACAGTTAAAATATGTACAGGATAAATGGAAGTAATTTCAATTGGAAGGTAATAGCAATGGAAGAGAGCAGAAAAGGCCTCCCTTGAAGAAGGTGGGATTCAAATGGAGATTTGAAGGAAGTCAAGGAGTGCAAGAGGCAGAGGTAAGGGAGGCGAGTATTCCAGGCATAAGGGACAACAAGTGAAAAGGAATGGAGTCAAGAGACAGACTATTAAGTACAAAGAATTGAAGTGTATATGAAGGAGAATAAAGAGTAAGAGGACTGGAAAGAGAGAAGGGTCCAGGTTGTGAAGGACTTTAAAAGTCAGATTTTGTATTTATTCCTGAAAGAAACAGGGAGCAACTGTAGTTTACTGAGTAAGGGAAGTGACATGGTCAGATGTGTGCTTTAGGAAGAACACTTTAGTAGGAAAATTAGGAAGATGGACTAGTGCAGGAAGAGACTGGAGGCAGGCTATTGAAATAGCCCATGCATGAAATGATGAGAACCTGAACCAGAGGAGCCATAGAAATGCAGAGAAGGAGACATATATGAGGGATGTTACAAAAGTTGAATTGGGCTTGGCAACCAACTGGGGATATAGGTGAATGTGAGAGAGAAGTTCAGAATGATAGCCAGGTTGCAAGCTTGGGTAACTGGGACAAAGGAAGTGCCCTCAGTAATAACAAGGAAATTCATAAAAGGGAAGGGTTTGAGGAAAAAGAAATGATTTCAGTTTTGGACATATTGAGTTTTAGATGTCTGTGTAATATGTAGTTTGAATTGTCAGTTGGAGATATGACACTGGAGGTCAGAAGAGAGGTAAGGGCTAGATACATAGATCTGAGAATCATCTACATAGCTATGATAATTGAATCCATGGGAATTGATGAGATCAGGAATATGGAGAGAAAAAAGAAGAGAATCAAGGAAGAGCCTAGGAGGGCACCCATGGCTAGTTGACATGACCTGGGAAAAGTCTAGCAAAGGAGACTGAGAAAGCAGTCAGGTAGGAAGAGAACCAGGAGAGAGTAGTATTGAGAAAACTTAGAAAGGAGAGAATATGCAAGAGAGGATGCTGATTGACAGTATCAAAGACAGCAAAAATGTCAAGAAGGAAGAAAAAATCATAAGGTTTAGCAATTAAAAGAGCATTGGTAACCAGAGAGGGCAATTTCATTTGAATGATGAGGATGGGAGCCAAATTGCAGAGGGTTTAGAAGAGAATGAAAGGATAGGAAGTGAAGGCACAAAAGGGCAGGGAGATATAGGACAATTGCTAGTAGGGGAGGTTGGATCAAATGAAAGATTTTTAAGACTAGGGGAGACGTGCATGTATTTGCAGGCAGCAGGAAAGCAGTCAGTAGACAGGGAAAGGTTGAAGATTAGAGAGTAGAGATAATAATGAGGGCAAATTGCCAGAGAAGATGGAATGGGATCACTCGTGAACATAGAGGTGTTCACCGTGGCAAGAAGGGACACATCTTCATAAGACACAGGGTTGAAGGAGATACTAGATAAGATATCAGAGTGATGTGAAATGAATAGGAGAGGAGAAAAGAAAATTCTCAGCAAATGGCCTCCATTTTTTCAGTAAAATATGAGACATGGTTCTCAGCTAAGAGGGGAGGGTAATGTATCGTTGGAATCTTAAGAAAGGATAAAAAATGTTTGGAATAGGTGATTTGGTGAGTGGGATAGTGATTCAATTAGAAAAGTGTGAAAGGATTGCTTTGCTTCAGGGAGGGCAAAGTTGAGATCATGCAATATAAATTTGTAGTGGACCCCATCAGCAGTTTTGTGATTTTTCTCCAGCTTCATTCAGTGACTCATAAATAGGAATAAAGGTGGCAGATAGTGGGAGTAATACTAGGTTGGGGCTGGGCAAGGCATAATTGTTGACAGGATGAAGGTCAAAGGGCTTGAGTCCAGATGATAATGAAGAACTAAACTGGTTCACCAACAAGCTGAGATTGGGAAGGGAGGAGACTGTAACTAGTGTTGGGGTGATGGCCTAAAAATAATTGAGGGGTAGAGGGAGTGGAGGTCATGTTCAGGATCTTTCATTCTCCTTCGAGGCCCTTTCTTTCCTAGGGACTTATAAAGTCTTCTAGACTTATAGTGCTAGTATTGAGCTCCCCAAAAAGGGAATTTTGTACTTAGGGTTGCTGGAAAGTTAACCCACTTTCCTATCAGATCTATATCCTCTCTATTACCCGTGACAATAGTGGAATGGAAGGTCCAGATTCACTTCTTTTCTCCACTCCATGGTTTAGTCTCTTGTGGCTACTTCAACTCTAGGGCCATGTACTTCATCTGTCCTCCAGGAGGCTGGGTCTAGCAACTCAGTGACAGGAGTGACATGATCTGATCTGAGCATTTGGGAGATCACTTTGGTGATGGGAGAGGTTCCTCCTGAAAGAATGTAAGGAAGTCTTCCAAGGATTGACTAAGAACTCAGTCTTGTCCAGGAAATTCCCCTTCCATATATACACATACATATTTGCATACATATGTGTATACATATACATATATGCTACACTGGCTGGGTGGTGCAGCAGATAGAGCAGTGGGCTTGCAATCAAGAAGACTCACCTTCATGAGTTCAAATCTGGCCTCAGACACTTACTAGCTTGTGACCTTAGGCAAGTCATTTAACCCTGTTTGCCTCAGTTCCCCATCCATAAAATGAGCTGGAGAAGGAAATATCTTTGCCAAGAAAACCCCAAATGGGGTCACAAAGAGTTTTGGATATGATTGAAAAATGATAACAACAAGACGCGGCCATTGTAAGAATTTGTTTTGCTTAATTATGTATACTTGTTACACAACATTTGTTTTTATTTTTTCTTTTTCATTGTAGGGGCTGGGGCATGGGAGAGTGAGAAAATAGATTTTTGTTAATTAAAATCATTTAATAAAAAAACAAGCATTTATTAAGTAACTACTATATTCCAAGCACTAGGGTACTAGGGATACAAAACCCAAAACAAAAGAGAATTTTATATTCTATTGGGGAGAATTAACATGTACAAAAATAAGTGAAAACAAAATATTTACAAACTGAATGCAAAGTAACTTTAGGGACAAGGACACTCAACTAGGGGAGAAGGGGATGAGGATGGGTCTTTTATAAGAGGTGACCCTGGGGACGAATCTTGAAGGAAGTTAGGCATTCTAAAAGGTAGAAATGAAGAAGGAAAGCATTCTTGGCATGGACTGTGCAACAGTGAGAAGAAGGGAAGAACAGAATGTATGGGGAATAGAAAGTAGGCCAATTTGGCTAGAGGGTAGCACATGTGATGATGAGTAATGCACAATAAACCTGGAAAGCTAGGCTGGAGCCAGACTGTGAAGAGTTAGAATGTTGAAATACCAAACAGAAGTTTCCATCAGAGATAACAGGGAAGCCACTGGAACCTCTGACTTGATATAGTCAGACCCATGCTTTAGGAATATTGATTTCACCTCTGGTTGAAAGATGGATGGGAGAGGAGAGAGAATAGAGAGGCAAGGAGACCAATGAGGAGGCTATCACAATGGCCCAAATGAGAGGTCCTGAGGTTCTGAACTAGACTGGCGGGTGAGTAAATGGCAAGAAAGGGATGAATATTAGAGATGTTGAAAAGGCAGAATCAATAAAAGTTGGCAACTAATTAGATATAAGAGTTAAAGAAGAGAAGAGATTTGAAGATGACTGAGGTTTTGTACCTGGGTCACTAGAAGGAGGATGGTGCCCTTGACTGAAAGAGGGAAATTTGGAATAGAGGATTAATTTAAGAGAATAATAGTAAGTTATGCTTTGCACTTGTTGAGTTTGAATTTCTTACAGGACATCCAGTTTAAAATGTACAATAGGCAGTTGGTGGTGTGGGACTGGAACTCAGGAAAAAGACGTGATATATAGATCTGGGAATCATTGGTACAGAGATGATTTTGATCCCGAGATCAGGAAGGAGCCAATAGAGCAATTGAGGTTTTTTGTTTGTTTTGTTTAAAGAGGGAATGATTAGGGGCTGCTAATGGTGCAGTGGATAGAGCCCTGGAGTCAAGAGGACCTGAGTTCAAATCCAGCCTCAAACACACAACATTCACTAGCTGTATGACTCTGGACAAGTCACTTAACCCCAATTGCCTCTCAAAAAAAAAAAAAGAGGGAATGAATGTGGGAGCTAACTTCTGGAAGAAATGAGATCAAGGGCACAAGTAAAGAACTGGCCTTGGTATGAAGAAGGTCAGGGCCACCTCTTCATCAGAAACTGGAGCAAAAGGGAAGAGAACGGAGGATGATCTCAAAGAAGTTTGAGATACAGAATTAGGAAGAAGAGGGAGCTCACAGAAAATGGTCTACATTTTCTGGTTAAGGAATGAAGCAATGTCCTCTGCTAAACGAGAGAAGACGGTGGTAGTGATCAAATAATTTTGAGTAGACAAAGTTTGGGATAGACACTGTGAGTAGAGCTATAGGTAGTCAATTAGGGAAAAGTAAAAGGATTACCTTGCTGCAGTGAAAATTCAGTAGAAAGTAGATATAAAAATAAATACACAAAAAGTTTAAAACCTACAAGTTTGCTCATAAAATCAGCACATTGCATTGCTGTAATATATAAACACATATGTATATATGTATTTATTTACATGTATATGTATATTTATACATATGCACATGGGTATGTATATTTATACTTAGATGTAAATATATCTATAGATAGATATAGGTATCCCAAACTTATTCTACTCAGGTTCTGTTGTGGTGTTCACCTACTGTTCTTGACCCATGACGTTCCATTCCTATTTCTGTGCCTTTGTACAGGCATCCCTTCATGCCTCAAATGATCTGTCTCTTCACCTCTAACTTGTAGAAACCTTAACTTTCTTCAAAGCATAGTTCTGATGTCACCTCCCATATGACACCTTGGTGGTCATTAGATTGTGACCTCCTTGAAGGCAGGGGCTATTTCATTTTCGAATTTGAATCTCCAGCACCTAGCACAGTGCCTGACACATAAAGCGCACCCAATAAATGCTTATTGAATTGAATTAACTACCATAAATTTGTAATAGATTAAGTCAGCCTGGCTGCATTACTTCCTACAGTGCCTTTCACCAGCATGTGAGTAGGATTGAAGAAGGCAGATGGTGGGGTTATTTCAGGGTGACTGGGGTGCAGTGAAGGTGTAAGTCATGGGACCTGAGAAGGTTGATGAATTTGGAGTCCAGTATGTTTAAATGGGGCATCAGTTTGTATATCCAAGTGTCCAAGTAAAAGGTCAGGGATTGAAGTGGAGAGAAAGACTGTGGGTCTTGTACTGTAACAGGGGAAATGAAAAAAAAATATGCATCCAGAACAGGAAAGGAAGACCAGAGCAGCAATGGCTTTTGGGAAATAGCATGGCACTGGGAACATAGCAAATGATTAATAAATGTTTGTTGACTAACTGGTGAGTGAGGGAGCTGGGCAAAGGGAACCAGATCTCATTGAGTGACAGAAGATGAAAGAAATACAAAAGAAAAAGGACTAAGATAAGGGAAAGTTTTTTAACCATAGAACATGTGTTCAAGGGCACAGTGGAAGGAAAGGGCAGAGCTGAATAGAACTTGGTAGAGGAGGATGGGGATTGAGGAATAAGGAGTGGTAGGAGGGTAGGAGGATATTTTCCATTTACAAATCCATCTATTCTGTTTCTCTGGATTTAAGTGGAAGAAGATGGAGTTTGCTAGCTGTAGAATAGGGATTGACTGAGGTTTCATCTTCATAAGTCCTATGATAGCATAGGGCAGAGTTAGTTTTCTTTCAAACATCAAGGAAGAAAAGAGATTGTGCTTGATGGAATTAGCCCTACTCACAGTTGAAGACCTGAGAATGGGAACTTTAATATCTGTCCTGAGATGTGTCCCATCCCACATCAGAAGCTTTTCCCTACTCCAGTTCAGTATTTGTTAAGTGAGTTGAAACACGGTAGTAGGCTCAAGGGCAAAAAATTGGGGATGGGAAAAAACTGATCACTCACCATCCATGTTCATTACTATAACCCTAAGCTCTACTGCTGTCCATGGAGATAAATAGTTGGTTCACACAATAACTTTATCCATCTTATTCAATTCAAATCAGCATTTATTGAGCACTTACTGTATGCACAGCACTATGTTAGGCACAAGGGGAGAAGTAAATATGAAAAACAACGTAGGACTACTCGAAGCCTTGGAACTTTATTGCTGGTCACATACATTTTTAAAAGATAGGAAGGCAGGCCAGTGGGATCTCTCTTTGCTTAGCTTTCTGGTTCAAATTCATAGGCATGATGAGCTGTAGAGGATATCTTGAGGTTTTTTAATGCTTAGTAAATTGCCTGAGACAAAGATTATGATTCAGCCTTGACCCCAGAGTGTAAAAAGAAAAGACTTGGTCTTAGACTGGGGTCACTTTGCTGATCTTTGCTTGGCAGACCCCTCTTCATGCTGGCTGGTAGCCAGAGGCTATGACTGAGGTTGTCAGTGCTCTAGATCTGAGTCTCTTACCAGGGAAGGGCTTTCTAGGTAATTTACCTTCTCAGATAAGAGCTGTGATGGCTAGCAGATGGTGCTGAGGATTCCAGCTAAAACCCCCTAACTAGCACTGCACAGAGCTCCACAACCTTGTGATCAGCACAATAACAAAAAAAGCAACCACATGCCTGGGGCAGTAACTCCTAGTAGCAATCACAAGACCGACAGAGTAGTGCCTGGCAGAAACTCCACATCATGATTACTGAGATGCAGACCCAAGATGGAGCTGAGGTTTTCATCCAGGTGTCTGTGAGGCTGGTTATACCATCAACAGGAGTAGGAAAATTGGCAATGGGTGAGGGAAAAGGAGAGGGTGTAGTTCTTTTCTGAGTAAATAGAACTAATAACCTGGGATCTGTGAACTGTGTTCTTTTTTTATATTTTGATTATTATTTCAATACCATTGGTTTTTCTTTGTGATCCTATATTTTTTATTTTGTGCATTTCAAAGCATTTCTGAAAAAGGATCCATAGGCTTCATTAGGGGTCCAAGGTACATAAAACTCTAATTCTTTTTTGTTGCTTTCCAATGGCCATATTTTCCTATCCATCTTTTTCTTCTGAAATCACATCCCTCTTCAGGTGAGCTGACCTGACAGAAGAAAAGGTAGGACTCAAGGAGGAGCTTGGCCCACTTTGAGCACCACAGGTTAAGCTTAAAGGCCTTTGCTCCTGTCCAATAGCCTATTGTCAAGTTTGTATTTCATAACACTCAGCAGCAACCCATGGTTCACTTGGTCACAAGACTTAACTATTTACTATTCATAGGCTCTGGGAAGAGAGTCCAAAACTATGACCATGAAAACCTTCACTACAAAAAAAAATGAGAAGAATATGTCTGTAAGTATGGTCTATCTTTTTTTTTCATAACAATACTAAAATGTTTTAATTTCCAATGTGATAAATATTGAAAGATATAATCCACATGAACAAAAGCTCTTTGGGGAAGGGTAGTCATTTAAAAATGTAAAAGGATCGGGGCAGCTAAGCAGTGCAGTGGTAGAGCCGTAGCCCTGGAATCAGGAAGAGCTGAGTTCAAATTTGACCTCAGACACTTAGTAGCTGTGTGACCCTGGGTAAGTCATTTAACCCTGATTGCCTCCCAAAAAAAAAGAAAGGAAAAAAATGTAAAAGGATCCTGGGACTAAAAATTGTAGGACTGCTAGCTTATACTACAAATACTATAGGAGTCTAAAAAGAAGGTGAATATAGGCTATAGTCAGTAGGGAAACTTTCATTAAAGAAAGTAGGACTTTGAGCTGAACCTTAAAGGGTGGGCAGAATTTGGATGGAAGATGGGAAAGAAAGACAGTTCATAAGCATGGTCTTTCTATAGAGTAAATTTATGCTCATGTCTTTCCATGTCTCAAGGCATATCCATTGCACACACACATATTCATCCCTACACAGCTACATATATCTATTCACATGATTCCACACACCCACATATTGGTATAGAGATATAGACACACACATATAGATATAGAGATATAGTCATTTCCACACATCTATGCACAAACACCCACTCATCTCGATACATATACACATATCTACAGCCATACCCATCTATATGTACAATATGTAATACACATACACTCACATCCATAATCCTGACTGGAGTCAAATTCAAGAATCTCGGGTCTCTCATACTCCAACTAGACCAATAAAAGTTTCTCCCTCCCTACCTGTTCACTCTCCCCCCAAGCTCTTTTATGGTTCTCACTGACCCTGACACTATAGGCCCAAGAATTGTTGTTGTTGTTGTTTGTCCTTTATTTTCAAAGAGGACTAATGATATCCCGGGTGATGTCTTGACTCATGCATGGATTGTATTTAAGTGAGGCAGAGTTACACAAAGTCATCAGCTTCGCTCTCTCTTCCTGAGTCATCGAAGTCCAGTGGCAGGACAAAAATCAAGACAACCGGCGATGGCCCAGGATGCAGTGGATGACCTTGGTGGCTTCAATGCCTGACCAAGCTCTAAGGGCTTCACAGCACTTGCTTCAGTCATCTTCATGGACTTTGGAAGAAATTGTTCTCATCCATCCATTCTGCCAGGAAGCCTTCACATGCTTGGGGTAGACATCCACCTAACTTACTGACAGGTTTGAGGACTGTTGGTTATCCTCTACCTGGTTTATTTAGTCAGTCTGCTGAGACAGCTTATCAGGATGTACTACTGCACATGCTGCAGGTTCTTGGAGCCAGAGGTGAGAGTTGAGTGAATCAGGTGGACACCAAAGGTGGATGGGCGGCCCTGAAAAGGGCTTGGCGGGGCCTGACACAAGGGTAATGCTATTTTGACAGAAGCTGGCTTCATTCGCCACAGTTCTAAAACCAGAGGACACCATATCTGGGAGGGACTTTGGGGATAATCGACTCTAGCACCTTCAGTTGGGCTTTGTTTTTCAGAACTCAGGGTCACTTGCCTCGTAGCCACAGCCAGCTAGTTGTGCTGTGTGCTGGAAAACAGTGACCCCAGGCTCCGTAGGCTCAGGACAAGTTTGTTTCCTCCTCAAGCTGGAACCATAATGACAATGAAGCTACTGTATTGATCAGATGTCTGGGATACCTACCAAAAATCTTTGGATGGCAAGTCAGTAGCAGGCTGCCCTCCTTCCTGACATTGTCAAGAGCACAAATAAAAGAAAAAAGCTGTCAGAGAGTTCTGAAGTCCAGAACTCTCCCTTCTGAAGTCCAGAGAACCTATTACTCTTCACCCAGACAGGATGCTGCTCAGTCTAGGAGTGGGCTCTAATAGCTTGCACACAGTGAGAGAAAGTCTTCTTTTTTTTTTGCATTTTTTTCTTTTTTTTTCCTTTTTCTTTTTTGGTGAGGGAATTGGGGTTAAGTGACTTGCCCAGGGTCACACAGCTAGTAAGTGTCAAGTGTCTGAGGCCGGATTTGAACTCAGGTCCTCCTGACTCCAAGGCTGGAGCTTTATCCACTGCACCACCTAGCTGCCCTGAAAGTCTTCTTTTTTATTCATCCGCCTCTTCTAGGAAGTCTTCTTAATAGAAAGATATTGCCCCTAACTCCACTATGTCTAAAGACTTAACTTCCTTAATGTATCCACCAGTCCCTCTACAGTCATACAATATTGATAAGTACACTTTACTCTAAATTATAGTGAATTATCTGTAGCAAGTTTTGAATCCCGGATCAGATTTTCACTTCCACCCAATATCAATGTCATTTCCTTACTGTCTAGTCGGTCAGTATGTTTTGAGGGAACAGACCTTCATTTCAGTATTTGCTTAAGCCAAACATGTTTAGAAAGATAAATTTCTCACAAAGTGAAATCATAAGACTTCCCAAAAGAGCACCTAGGTGGCACAGTGGATAGAACACTGGGATTAGAGTCAGGAAGACATGAGTTCAAATCTAGCCTCAGATACTAGCTATGTGATCCCGGGCAAGTCATTTAACCCTGTTTGCCTCAGTTTCCTCATCTATAAAATGAGCCACAGAAATAAATCACAAGCATCTCCAGTATCTCTGCCAAGAAAACCCCAAATGGGCCTTAAAGAGTTAAACATGACTAAACACACACAAAGACCTTCCAAATACAAGTGATTTGGGGATGATCTCATATTGGATGTTGCATAAGCTACATCTCCCCATTGTTATGCAGATGCTTGAGATATGATCATATATGTCAACAAGTGGGGCATTGGCTAGGCACAGTGTACAGAGTGGTTCCCTGAGCAGACACCATCAAACATCACTTCTCATTGCTGCTGACTTGCTTCCTCATTAAACATCCCTCTAGGAATGGGTGTGAGTTGCATATGATGGGATGATAATCTAAAAAAAAATTAAATTAAATTAAGGGGTGAGAAAGAGAGCTGCACTGGAGAAGGGGAAAGGGAGAGGCAGAATGGGATAAATTATCTGACATAAAAGAGACATGAAAGAGCTTTCACAATGGAGAGGAAGATGGGAGAGGGGAGACAGCATGTGAACCTTACTCTCATTGGAATTGGCTCAGAGAGGGAATAATGTACACACTCAGTTGGTTAAGAAATCTATCTTACCCTATGGGAAAGTAGGAGGAGAAAAGACAAGAGAAGCGGTGGGGAGCTGAGAGAGGGAAGGGCAGATTGGGGAAGGGAAAAGTCAGAAGCAAAACACTTTGGAGAATGGACAAGGTGAAAGGAGAGAGAGATTAGGATAAACAGAGGGAAAATAGGATAGAAGGAAATACATAGTTAGTAATCATAACTGTGAAAAAAATTACAGCAAGCTTCTCTGGTAAAGACCTCATTTCTCCAATATATAGAGAACTTAGTCAAACTTAAGGAAATAAGAGCCAATCTCAATTGATAAATAGTCAAAGGATACGAACAGGCAGTTTTCAGACGAAGTAATCAAAGCTATCTGTAGTCATAGGGAAAAAATGCTCTAAATCATTATTGATTAGAGAATGCAAACTAAAATAACTCTGAGCTATCACCTCACACCTATCAGATTGGCTGATATGACAGAAAAGAAAAATAACAAATGTTGAAGGGGGTGTGGGAAAATTGAGACACTAATGCACTGTTGGTGAAGTTGTATACTGATTCAACCATTTTGTAGAACAATTTGGAACTATACCCAAAGGCCTATAAAACCATACATACCCTTTAACCAAGCAATACCACTACTAGATCTGTATCCCAAAGGTATTTTAAAAAAGGAAAGGATCTATATGTACAAAAATATTTGTAGCAGCTCTTTATGTGATGGCAAAGAATTGGAAATTAAGGGAATGTCCATCAATTGGAGAATGTCTGAACAGGTTATTGTATATGATTGTGGTGGAAGGCTATTTTGCTATAAGGAATGAAAAGCAGGATGCTATCAGAAAAACCTGAAAAGATTTAAGTGAAGTGATGCAAAGTGAAATGAGTAGAAACAGGAGAGCATCTTATAGAGTAAAAGCAACATTATATGATGATCAACTGTGAACGACAGCAATTCTCAGCAATACAATGATCCAAGACAATTCTGAAGACTTTCTGATGTTCTTTTTTGGGGTGGGGGGGAATCAGGGTTGACTTGCCCGGGTTCACATAGCTAGTAAATATCTGTGACCAGATTTGTACGCAGGTCCTCCCAACTTCAGGGTCAGTGTAAAGGACTTATGAAGGACTTATCCATCTCCAGAGAAAGAACTGATAGAGTCTGAATGCAGATTGAAGCATACTTTTTCTTTACTTTCTTTATTTTTCTTTATTTTTTTACCTGAGTTTTCTTTCATAACATGACTATCATGGAAATATGCTTTGCATGAGTGTACATATATAATCTGTATCAAATTTCTTGCCTTCTCAATGAGGAGGGAAAGGAGGGGGAGAATTTGGAACTCAAAAATATTTTAAGTGAACGTTAAAAATTATTTTTACATGTAATTGGGGGAAATAAAACATTAAAAAAATCTTTTAAAATTTAAATATAACTCTACTGGGTTTGTAAGCAATCTAGCAGATTGCTCACATTGTAGAAATTCTTTCTCTAATTGGCCATCTCCACTTCAATCAAGCTGAGGAAAATGTCTTCTCTTTTTAGGTTAACTTGTCCTGACTCAAACCATACAATTACAGGTTTGGACACAAAGCATAGCAAATGTCAATACACTTTAATATCAACTTCAAATAACATGGGTACTCAGGTAAGAGCTTAAAGAAATAAGTTACCACCTGTAGGTTACAATATCAGCAGCCAGAGGTTCGAACCTCTCCCTCACCCCAGTGGTCTACTGGAAAGTAGAATTTGTCCAGCAGCACTCCAGGGAAGAGGGAGAAAAGCAAAGGCAGTGTGGTCTGGATGCCATGACTCTCAGCAACCATAATCTAGTCCCTGCTTCACTCACATCTCTGTCCCTTCTCCCATGCTCCGCCACAACATGTGTTCTCAACTCTACATAGCTTCTACTGCTTATCAAGTGGGCGTCTAGGACCCCACCTCCCCGACAGCCCAACGGGGCCAATGGGGTTCATAGACCTCCTTCTCCTTTGTCTCTCTCTCCTTATTTCAGCAGCAGGGCTTCTAGTAGAAGAAGGTTCCCTTGACAGTCAAAAGCTCTAGAGATCTGAGGCACTGGGTCTGAGGCATTTATGCAGACGTGCAGACACCCCTAGAAGCACCAAGTCTCCATGGCAATGCCTCCGAGGGGAGGAGCTGCATATGCATTCCTTGACTGCTTCCTTGCTATTCGGTCTGGCCTTTGCATTATCTGTCTTTCTTTGTGTATGTCTGAGATTGCTTGCCCCTTGATAATGTTTGTAACTACTATTTATAGAGTGCTTTAAGGTTTCCAAAATGCTTTAGAGACAGAGAGACAGAGTAGGAGAGTGGAAAGAGACAGAAGAGACAGGTTCAGATCCCGTGTCTGTCAATAAATATGTTTATGGCTTTAAGCAAGTGACTCGACCTCTCTGGACCTCAGTCTGAAAAAAAAAATAGGTGGGACTCGATGATCTCTAAGGTCTTTCTAACTTTAAATCCATGAGCCCCTACACCTCACAATCCTGTGAGCTATTCTATTTTTTTTTAATTTTTTTAAATTTTTTTTGTTTTTTGATTGGGCATTGGGGGTTAAGTGACTTGCCCAGGGTCACACAGCTAGTAAGTGTTATGCGTCTGAGGCCGAATTTCAACTCAGGTCCTCCTGAATCCAGGGCCAGTGCTCTATCCACTGTGCCACCTAGCTGCCCTCCTGTGAGCTATTCTATTCAATATTACCTATTGCCTGTCCTTGAAGTCTAGGTCCATGTAACTCATCTGATATCATAATAACAACAACAATGGAACAGCTAGGTGACTTCATACTGCATAGAATGCTAGGCTTGGAGTCAAGAAAGACTAACCCTTCCTGAGTGCAAATCTGGTTTCAGACACTCAGTAGCTGCGTGACCCTGGGCAAGTCACTTAACCCTATTTGCCTCAGTTTTCTCATCTGTAAAATGAATTGAAGAAGGAAAAGGCAAATCACTCCAGTATCTTTTCCAAGAAAACCCCAAATGGGATCACAAAGAGTTGGACATGATTGAAAAATAACTGAACAACAACAAATAATAACAATAATAGTAGCTAACATTTATATAGCGCTTACTATCTGCCAGGCACTGTGCTAAAAACTTTACAATTATTATCTCATTTGATCCTCACAACAACCCTGGGAGGTAGGTGCAGTTATTATCCCCATTTTACAGATGAGGAAACTGAGGCAAACAGGTTAAGTGATTTGCCCAGGGTCACACAACTAAGGGTCTGAGTCTAGATTTGAACTCAGGTCTTCTTAACTTCAGATCCAGTGCTCTATCCATTGCACCACCTAATACCAGAGGTACTTCCTTGTGGTTGTTCGGTTGTTCAGTCGGCAGATTTGAGCTGAAGAAGATGAGTTTTTCTAACTATAGGCCCAGTTCTCTATCCACTGTGCCACCTAGCTGCCCTAGGAAAGGTCCTTATCCAATGTTTATTTTTTCATGACTTACTCATTCATCCAACAAACATTTATTAAGCTATAATTATGTGTCAGTCACAGGTACTGGGGAAATGGAGACAAACATCAAACCCTTCCTGTCCTCAAGGATCTTATATTCTTTTGAAGAAAACCACAGGGACACGTATAAGTAAACACAAAATGTATGAAAAGTGATTTTAGAAGGCACCAGAAGGGGGAGGGAAGGAGAAGAAGCGGCGAAGTCCTCTTGAAAGAGATAGCACTGGAGCTAAGCTCTGAGGGAAGCTGGTCATTCTCTCTTCTGGCCCTGCCACCACCATGGTGCACAGGCCCTCATCACCTCTCGCCTGGACCATTGCAGTAGCCTGAAGTTGGTGTCCCTGCCTCAAGCTTCTCCCCACTTCAATTCATCCCCCACTCAACTGTCAAATTGATCTTCCTAAATCACAGGTCTGACCATGTCATGCTCTTATTCAATAAACTCCAGTGGCTCCCTTTTACCTCCAGGATCAAATATAAAAACCTCTTTTGGGTGGCAGCTAGGTGGTACAATGGATAGAGCACTGGCCTTGGAGTCAGGAGGACCTGAGTTCAAATCCAGCCTCAGACATTTACTAGTTACGTGACCTTGGGCAAGTCACTTAACCCCAAATGCCTCCCTCACCCCCCCCCCCAAATCCTCTTTTTGGCTTTTAAAGCCCTGCATAAGCTGGTTCTTCTTAGTTAAAGTCTAAAGTTCTACAAGAATCCTTTCCTGGTACTCCTTAATCTTGGTGCCTTCCCTTTGAGATTACACTCTGCCCCTCAATTTATACTATACATATATATATATATATATAATATTTGTACATAATTGTCTCCATGTTGTCTCCCTATGAACTATTAATATATGAATTCTATCTATATATAAATATAATGTATATATACACACACATATATATATATATGAACTATATAAGACTATGATCTCTTATTTCCCCCTTTCTTTTTATCCCTAGCAATTAGCACAGTTCCTGGTACATAGTAAGTACTTAATAAATGCTAATTAGTATTTCATTTAGGATGTGGAAAAATTGAGACACTAATTCACTATTGGTGGAACTGTGAACTGATCCAACCATTTTGGAAAACAATTTGGAATTATGCTGAAAGAGTTATTAAATTCTTTGACCCAGCAATACCACTACTAGGTCTATTTCCAAACATGATTAGAGAAAAAGGAAAAGAACCTATATGTTCTAAAATATTTATAGCAGCAGTGTTGTGCACGGTAATAGCAAGGTTGTTTGAAGGAAACTTTGAGTGACTAAGTCATTTTGAGTATTATAAACACCCAAATTAACAACAAAGGATCTATAAAGGAGGATGCTATCTGCATCCAGAGAAAGAAGTGATAAATAGAAGTATGTATAGAATGATTTTACATGTATATAAATATAATATATATTACATATAACATTACCTATGAAATATAATGTGTAATAAATGCACATAAATGTATACATATACATATATATGTGTATACACATTTATGTCTGATGGTAACCAACTCTAGGGCAGGGGGGAAGGGAGGGAAGAAAAAAGGGAAAAATAGAAGAAAGTTACCTGATAATTTTATTATATATTTTTAAAAAATAGAAAGTTGTACATAATGGATTTATAGTTTCATTGCAATCATCTTTTCTTATTCTACCATGAAGATGCTTGCTTTATTTCACAAACTGAAAATAAAATAAATAAAAATTTTAAAAAATAAATGCTAGTTGACTAAAAGACTAGGTGGTGTAGCGAATAGAGTGCCAGGCCTGGAGTCAGGAAGACTAATCTTCCTGAGTTCAAATCTGGCCTCAGATGCTTACTAGCTGCGTTACCTAGACAAGTCATTTAACCTTGTTTAATCAATTTCTTCATCTGTAAAATGAGCTAGAGAAGGAAATGGCAAACCACTCCAGTATCTTTGCCAAGAAAACCCCAAATGGGGTCATAAAGAGAAATAACTAAACAGTAACAACAACAACAGAAGTTGACTAAGTTAGTTAAGAAGTGAATATAAGGAAGCAGTATCGTCAAGAAATGGAAGGTACTGTATGAGAGGTTCTTGCCCTGGAGAGACGAGGTCAGTTTTAGCCAAAATGGAGAGTACCTGAATGGGAGTAATACATAATAAGCCAGGAAGGTAAGCCGGTGTCAGATTGTAGAGAGTTTTAAACTATAAAATGAGGAGTTTGCTTTGTATCCTAGGGGTAAGGAAGTTCCATTTTCTATCAGTTTTATCCCATTATTTCTGAAATTTCCCTGCCAACTTCTTCCAGCCAGAAGACTCAGAGCAGGCCTCAAGGGCCGGCGGGGATAGAACCATCAACAAAGTCTGCGCCTTCTCACTTCACTGCACTGACTTGTACAGAACTAACATTTCTGGCGGCTGTTTACAACGTGCTTTCCTCATTCCCAAAGGCCGGTCGCATTCACAAAAATTGTGTGAGATAAACAGTACAAGTATTAAAATAACCGTTTTACTGAGAAGGAAACTGAGGCTCAGGTCCTCAAGCCTGTAAGCTGATGAGCAAGGGACTCAAACAGGCCTGATTGCTGATTCAGAGTAGCTCTACCGGAATCATTGAAATGGTTGCCTCAGGAGATTCTAATAGCCAGCAGGGTAGGGATTCTTAACCTATTTTGTGCCTTGAAATCTGGTGAAACTTATGAACCCTCTTCTCAAACCTTGTTACCTATATTCACAACCAAAGGAAATACTACATATCAGTCAAAGGTTGGGGGGAAATAAAGACATGTTTTTTCCCATCTAAGTTCATAGAAGGGGATGATCTTATCTCTATTTTGGATTCTAGACTCATAAAGGGAACAATGGCGTGTGCCTCCTGGAATCTTCCTTGTTCAGGCTTTTTCAGAAGTCATTCTAGTTCCTCCATAGGGGTTCTTAGCCTGGGGTTCATGAATCCCCAAATGATCCATGGACAAATTTAGGGGTTCAGGTTAAGACCTCTGAGGAACCGGAAGGACCTCTGGAGCATCCTGAATCTGGAAGGCTCCTGGAGGCACACCCTATTTATCTCTCCCTCAATTATTTCACTAGGCAGCTAGAGTGTCAGGCCTGGAGTCAGGAAGACCCGAGTTCAAATCTGGCCTTAGACACTTCCTAGCTGTGTGACTGTGGGCAAGTGACTTAACCCTGTTTGCCTCAGTTTTCTCATCTGTATAATGAGCTGAAGAAGGAAATGACAAACCACTTTGCCAAGAAAACCCTACATGGAGTCATAAAGAGTCAGACATGACTGAAACAACTCAGTAACAACAGTTACTTCATCTGCTGAATTCCCATATGTTCTTTAAAACTCAACAACACTTTTCTCCAAAGTAGAGATTGAAGATTGGGATGTTCCAGAAAACATCATCTTCTGTCTAATGATTCAGGATCAGACCCCTCTGGCTGGCTTTCTAGGCCCTCCACAATCTAGTATCCCTGTACATTTGCAGCCTTATCACATGTTAGTCCCGTCTACATATGCTACCCTCCACTGAAACTGAACTACTGACCACTGTCCTACAAATACAGACTTTATTTTTTCTACTTCCATGACTTTTCTTACACTGTTTTTTATGCCTGGAATGTCCCTCCCTCAACCATATCATCTAATGAATTCCTACACATTCTTTAAAACTCAAAAACAACGATGCTTCTTCCATGAAACCTCCCCTTATCTCTTAGATGATGACTTTCTCTTCCAGACTTTACCTTTTTTGTAACCCTGGATAATGGTGATGAAGATAGTAATAATAATAATAACAATTTGTATAGCACTTTAAGGTTTACAAAGTGCTTTATACATATTATCTCATTTGATCCTTATAGTGAGGATCATTATCCCCATTTTACAGATAAGGAAACCAAGAGTCAGAAAAGTTAAGCTACTTAACCAGGGTCACACAGCTAGTAAGTGTTTAAGGCTAAATCTGAACTCAGGTCTTCAAGATCCCAGGTCTATCAATCTAGCCGCTTTGCCATCCAGCTGGAAAATAACAACATATGTGTTGTAGATGTCCAACTCTTCTTGACTTCATTTGGGGTTTTCTTGGCAAAGATACTGAAGTGGTTTGTTATCTCCTTCTCTAGCTCATTTTACTGGATTAAGTGACTTGCCCAGGGTCACACAGCCAGGAAGTGTCTGAGGCTATATTTGAACTCAGAGAGCTGAGTATTCCTGACTCTACGTTCAGTGCTCTATCTACTGAGCCACCCAACTGCCCATAGCGGAGGATAGAGATAAGAGCTGTACCTCTCATTTCATTAGTATAGGGAATTCCTCAGTGAGGAAATTCCCTCTATCAATGCAGTTTGGCAGAGGGGGTTAGGGTTAGGGTTCCTATTCCACCTATTCACAACTTTGAATATTGGAGAATTGCCTTGAACACTAAAACTGACCTATCTAGGGTTACATAGCCAATATGTGTCAAAGGTACAACTTGAACCAAGGATTTGTTGGCTTTAAGACTGACTTTCTATTCGCCACATCACATGGCCTCTCACATTGCCTTGAATGTAATATTGTATAATATAGTTATGGTTGCATAATATACCCCTATTTGTATCATAAGCTCAAGGCGTGTTGGAGAGCAGAGACTGTGTCTTATCTAAACTCTGTATCTTCCCCAGCATGGAGGACAGTGTTATGCACACAGCAGGTGATTAATAAAGCTTGTTGAGTGAATGAATGAATTTATGATTTCCTTTAAGGTCCCCAGAGGAAACTGAGAACTGTGGCCCCTGAAGAGGTAAGTTCATTTTCCTCACTGAACAGCTCTCCCACAGATCCCATACGTATGGGGTCTTGATTTCAAGAAGAGAAAAATAGCTCTAAGTCCAAGTAGCAGATAAAGGACTCTTGCAATTCCACCAGTCTAGTGCTGAGTTCTGGACAAGGATTAATTAATTGCTCCAGCCCCCGAGAGCCTCATCAACTTGGCCAGGAACTTCATCCATCTCAACTTTCATATCTGAGAGCAAGCCAGAGAGAGTCTGAAAAGAGGCAGTTCAGAAAGCTGGTGCCCCCCAGGCAGAGGAAGGATGAGAGGGGGGAGCAAGAACCACCAAGCACGTGTGCACAAACTCGGGCCCATACTTATGTGCATGCGTCTACTCTCAGAGCCACGCTGCTACACCTTTTCCTCAGGGTTCCAGGATGTCCTAGGAGTTGGGAGGGGGGAAGAGGGGCTGGGTCTCTTTTCTCTGCCATCAGCTCAAGCCCCTAACAAGTATGTGTCTCCCTCCATCGTTAGGCAGCCAGTAACTAGCACCCTAGTTTGATTTCATCACTTAACATTCATTAGTTTTTACATCAAGATGTTTACTTTAAAGACATAGCCAGAACAAACACACAAACATTTTCCTCAACACCTCCAGGGTATATTCTCCCCAAACCACTTCCTTCTCTGGGGGGGAGAGAGGAGTAGGCTCAACCTTAGCTCAGTTCCTACATAGCAGTGACCTTTTTTTTTAAGCAATTGGGATTAAGTGACTTGCCCAGGGTCACACAACTAGTAACTGTCTGAGGCCAGATTTGAACTCAGGTTCTCTTGACTCATGCTGCATCCACTGCACCCCCGGCTGCCCCCATAGCATTGATCTTACCAAGTTCCTATACGAAGGTAGCATCTATACTAGATGAAACTCAGCTTCCACTGGGTGGGAAACTGGAAGGTTCTCCAAAAGATTGCATCTTGCTTTGCCCCTTGGGGCATCAGTTCTGAGCTGGCTGCAATTCGAGGATTGACCTCCCATTCCTAGATTCCTGTGACTTTCTCTCCCAACTTCTGAAATTCCCAAAGTCAGAGACTCCATTCCGTTCACTTAGATGCTATGATCAAAGGAATCACTGAGATCCCTCAGAAGAGATGGAGGCAAAAGAGACAGTAGCTGAAACTAACAGGTTTTTCTGAATGTCTCTGCAACCAAAGAGCTTTCTCTTCAGCACAAGGTTAACTGACCAGCACCATGCCCCCTCCAAAATCTGGCTTTCCAACAAGCACTTGATTTATATGCCATCATGATTCTCTTGAAAGTGAACTTCCCAGAGACATCATCCCAGACATTCTGCCTATGTGCCAGACCTTTATTACACTTACAAGAGTTTTAGGACAGTACAGTAAGAGAGGTAAGTGCATTCTAGTACACGACCTGGAATAAAGAAAGTCGAGTTCGCATTCTGTGTGCTCACAGACAAGTTATTAAATTTCTTTCATCCCTAGTTTTCTCATTTGTGAAGTGGGAAAGACAACATATGTCCTACTTCCCAAGTTTCTTGTGAAGGAAATGCTTCATAAATCTTAAAATGCTATATAAATATGAGTTACTATTACTAACAAAAAAAAGAGGGAAGCAAGAGGAGCCCCCAACGGTTCTAGCAATCCAGAAGAGAACTGGTGCATCTGTGTGTCACCTTCACATTTTCCCCTTAGCCTTTACTTACTGCATCTGAGACTCCCACAACCCACCTGCTTCTCACAGTTTGCTATTGAGAAACCTGCCGAGACTGCTACAATCCCTCCAAATCTAAATTTGCAGAAAAACTTAGAGACTTGTAAAGAGGGCCTAAAACCATAGGCTCAAGGAAGAAGGGCATAGTGGAAAGAGACTTAAACTAAGAATCAGATCTACCCCAAGATGTTCCGCTTAGTAGCTTCTTGACAAGTCACTTAGGTTTCAGTTTTCTTTTCTGCAGGATAAGCAGAGTGTTGACAGAATTCTCTGAATCCCACGATTCCAGCAAAGTGATAATCCAGACACCAGATCCTTCATTCTGTTTTGGTTTAGGTGGGACAATAGCCCTTTAACTGACTTCCAAGTCTTTCAAGCTATGTAATATGTCTGAAGGGCATTCTGCCTTTCACATTCCACTATGCTATCTCCTGTCCATCTTTCAGATAACTCTAAGAAGTCCATCTCCAGTAGAAAGTTCTCTAGGACTCACTATAAGAAAAGTGATACTCTCCTCCATGCCTACCCCTATCTAAATGCTAAACTCCATAGACCAACCCCATGCTCTTCCTAGTTACCACCCCCATGATAACCCTTAACTTATAGGCAATGTGAATATTTTAATAAATTTATTATAATTCATTCATATTAATATAATCATTTGATACTTCTTAGTATGTTGTCTGCACACTCTCTCAGTCAAGGAATCAGTAAACCTAGTAAACTTAGTCAAGGAGGCATAAACCTATAGACAGTATGGACTGATTCTGCATTGTATCTATCATAATTGTGTATAACTTGATATGGGTGTTTAGACCATTGCTACTCATAAATGAGGCATTTAACAAATACTTCTGGATAATAAAGGCAGTGTTACACAGAGTCACAACTCCCCTAAAGGAACATGGCTTCGATCCAGTACACTGATATCCACTGAGGGAGGGGCATCCCTCCTCAAAGTGACCACAGGCCTTCCATCTCTTGGCACAGTTCTATGAAGAGAATTGCTCAAACAGAGAAGGTTCAGCAGCTCCTGCCTGCAATCCCTATGGTCCTATTGCCATGTTGCCTCTGTCCAGGTACCTGTTTTTCTCCTTACCACCATTCTCTCAAAAGATGAAGAACAAAACTCTCTAGGGGGATGTACCAGCTCTTACCCTCTTAACATAACTACATCTGTGGTGAAACTGTCCTCAACACCACCATACCACCTCCTTGAGTATGGCTACATCTCAGTAGGGTTACAAGTCTAGGCGATCTCACCCCCAACCAAAATGAATTTACCCCAGGTGCAGTTTGGGCTTATTATAGCTGTGATGTGACATCGTGTCCTAAGCTCAAGACTCAACTTTGACACTTATTTGCTGTGATCATGCGCACATTTATTAACTTCTCTGAATCTCAGTTTTCTTATCTATAAAATAGGCAAAATGATACTTGAGCTACCTGCCTCTTACCTCTCCAGTTAGAAAAGCATTTTGTAGATTGTGGTGTCATGGAAATGTGAGCTGATTTCAATTGTTATTATTCTAACCACCAGGGGGAACCCCTGAGTGAATGCAGACACTAGCGTTGCTAGGTTGCTATGGTAGTGTCGTTATGGTAACTGCGCACAAGCAGTAGATGCCCTCCAGGTAGGCTCTGCCACTCTTTCAAACTAAAGCAATAAAACCTTTTTTCTTTTTCTCCCCAGTGCATTCACTGCTTTTGTACAAAAGGAGAGGAAAATAAGTCCAGGGTTCTAGCCAATACCTAGTTTGGGCACTTTTGTAGCTCTCTGCTCCGGCTTGTAGCCCAGCCTGATTGGACAAAAATATCATGCATCTCTGAAAAAGGGAATTCCTCCTTTCCCTCTTATTGAATTAATTAAGAAGACTTTGGATATTTTGTTGGCCAACAAACTTTAAGGCTTCCAAACCCCCGCTGCCTCTCCAACACCCTTGTTGAGTTAAACGGAAGCAGGGAGTGAAAGTGAATAGCACATGCAGACTTCAGGCTTGTCCCTGAGTCAAAAGAAAGGGAGAAGAAGAACGAGAAGAGGAGAGAGTCACTGTCTCTTTCTCCAGAGATCAGATTGGTCAGCAAAGTAGATTTAGGCCAGCCCACAGTCCGTTCTCCAGCCACCTCCATCATCCCCTGCTCTCAACAATTACTGCTTTCCCTCTTGGGCTGCGACGGCTCTCCATGATTCGTGATGTTCTCTTCTCCTTCCTCATCCTACAAGCCCTTTCTAGATCATGGCCAGTGGAAACCCCAGAACCTGAGAATTCTGAGTAACCTGCCTGGCCAGCTGGTTAGCAGTGGCCTGTTCCCTCGTTCTTCCTGTAACACAGCCTGATTACAGAAAAGAGCTTAGGGCTGCCTGCCTCTCAAAGATGGAAACAGATGAACCAGAGGCTAAAGGACCACTTGGGTGGGCAGAAATCCATTTAGGATTACAGTAGGCATTCAGAGAAGCCATATTCCCTCAGCTCCAGTGCCAGAGTACCAGCTGTAACAAATCTGCAGCTGACAATTTGTTGTCTTGGTCTACTACCCAGCCCTACTCCTGGCCCCTACACCCTAGCCTGAGCAGCTCGGAAAGGAAACTAGCATAAGCCTGAAAACCCCAGCCGATGTGCTTAGGTCCTCTCAAGGCAGAGGTACAGGTAGCAAGCTTGACAGTTAGAATCTACTTGAACTAATATATATATTCTTCAAGGTATGTAGAGTCTCATTAAAGCAGCCACCCATATAACAAGTAATCCCTGGCAATGGGATTGTTTTCTAATGTGATAAGGAGATGTAACTGTGCATCTGTGTAAATAGGTCCATTCATATATAACCTAACCTGGCCATTAGGGGAGGCAGTTCAGAGGGTTTTTTCCTGCCTTCCAAAGCCATCACAAATAAAGTCCTATACCTTTAATGTCTCACACATTTCTAATGGCCTTTAGAATGTTAGCATAATCAGGGGGATCTTGTTATTCAATTATATCTGACTCTCGGTGACCTCATTTGGAGTTTTTCTTGGCAAGGATACTGGAGTGTTTTTCTATTTCCTTCTCCAGCTCATTTTACAGATGAGGAAACTAAGGCAAACAGGGCTAAGTGACTTGCCCAGGGTAACATAACTAGGAAGTGTCTACAACTAGATTTGAACTCCTGAAGATGAGTTTTCCTGATTTCAAACCCAGTGCTCTAGCTGCCATACCAGGGCCCTTAGAGATCCTTTATTCCCCTCCCCTTATTTTTTACAAATGTGGAAAATTTATAGATATAGATATAGAGAGATTATGCACACATATAATGTATTTTATATATACATACATATAATGCATATTTTATATATACATATATATACACATAATAGAATGTATGTATATATATATAATAGCTAACATTCATAGTGCTTTGAGGTTTGTAAAGCACTTTGCATATATTATCCTTAATCTTCACAACAACCCTGTGAGGTAGAGTCTATCATTATCCCCATTTTACATTCAATGTGGAAGGTGAGGCTGAGAAAGTTTAAATGACGGGTAAGGTCACACTTCAAAGTGTCTGGCATTGAATTGGAACACAGGTCTTTCTGATTCCAAATCCAGCACTGCACTCCAGTACTGCACCTGGAAAGGACAGGTGACTGGCTCAAGGTCTCCTACCAAATTAGTGGCTCAGTCATGACTAGTGTTTTATTTTGTTTCATTAGTTTAGCATATCATAAGTAAGTAGTAACTTTACATTGGCATTACTGTCAGCTCACTTTGCAATGATGTTTATACTTCAGTTCATTTCATTTGGTCCAAATGTTTCTCTTTGCTTGGGTGAAACTATCTGGTATAATGGGCAAAGTGTTAGCCTTGGAGTTAGTAGATCTAGAATAAAATCCTGCCTCAGCCAGTCAATTGATAAGTAGTTACTAATTGCTTGCTATTTGCTAAGTGCTGGGAATACAAAAGAAAGGCAAAAGTTGTTCCTGTCCTCGAGGAGCTTATGTTATTAGCTATGTAGCCACGAGAAAATTAATTCCCTTTACTGAGCCTCAATCTTCCCCTTCATAAAATATGGGAAATAATAACTTATTTTACCTAGTGTTGTTACAGGGAAACCTTGAAGTATTGTACATAGTGCTGTGCAAAGTAGCTGGAAGAAGGTAACTATAAAATATATTGACATCCAATAAATCTTACCACTTTTTTTCACAGCTTTAAAAATGAATTTAAATATTAATTATGTCCTCCTTTTACAGGAATCACTTGTTTTGAAGGAAATGGCATTGAGTTCACAAGATTTTTGACACATATTTTTAAATTCTTCACCATAAAATCACATAACACATTGGATATTAAGTGTTCTTTGACAAACAGTCCACTTTTTTAGTCCAGCATTCATCATAGGCCATAGGTTTTCACCAGGGATTAAATCAGGAGAGCTCTCAGGCCAGAGAAGCATATTTATCTTCGTATATCAAATAAAGTTCTCAACAGTTTGTGACATGTGGCCTGCTACAAGGCCACATGGTAGTATTCCATCACCATTTGTGAGTTTTTATAATTCTGGAAATATTTTATTTCTCAGTCTACCAATATAATTTTCAGAGTTGATCATTCCTTCACTGGGGACAAGACTTCCACACCAACAAGAATCCCCAAGACATTTTTGGGAGTGAATGTTTTACTGCACAGATCCTACAGCATCCCCCTGAACTTCAGATAAATTTAGATACAGCCTTAAATGAAAAAGTGAGTCTCAACAATAAAAATGACCTTTTTTCAATGTCCAGTACTCCAGTCTTTGTATTATCCTGCCTATGCTAAGCGTGTTTTTAATTTGTAGCAATGGTTGACAGCTATTGGGGGGGAGGGGTTTGTTTGTTTTTTACTGATTATAGGCTGTTCTTCCAACTTCAAGAAGCTTACACCTCACTGTGGAGGAATCAATAACAATCTCTGGAGCTTCCATGTCCTTCTGAAGGTCTTTTTATTATTTTCTGAGGACTAATTAGGCTGTTTTGTAGCAATTTATTTTCATCTATATTTTCCTTTGCACTTTGGTGCAACTAATCCTATTTCATTGTGGATTTGAATGAGGTGATGCAGTGGATAGAGTTCCAGGTCTAAGGTCAGGAAGACTCACCTTCCTGAGTCCAAATCCAGCCTCAGATACTTACTAACTGTATGATCCTGGGCAAGTCACTTAATACTGTTCATCTCAGTTTCCTCATCTGTAAAATTAGTAGAGAAGGAAATGGCAAAGCACTACAGTACCTTTGCCAAGAGAACCCAAATAGAATCATGAAGAGTCGGATACAACTGAAAAACAATTGAAATTGAATGATCCTTGAAATGCTTGACCTCCACACCAGCAGCTGCTGCAATATTTCTAACAGTCATTGAAGTGTGCTCTTTGAGAGCTCCTACTTTTGCCCACTTTTAAAACTACAGTATCAAAAATACAACAAAAGAGAGCAATGAAACACATGTATGGCACGAGATCCAGCACTCAAAACTGACAGCTAGCTAAACCAAATCTGGGAAACCAGAATAATCCAGTTTTCTCTGGTCAAAGTCAAATGTCGTGATTCAGCCTAGTATTAGCAGAAGTAAATAATGCATGACCATTGCTATCACAGAGTGTAACTGTATCAAAATCATTCTCTGCCCCAAGTAAATTGCACACACTGCAAATGTAAACAATTATTATTCAAAAGGGATTGCTGTGTCCCTTTCTTTTCAGCAGCAGATGTTTCTGGCATGTTGGACTAAAGATTTCCAGATGTGTTGTTTCAAAGTTCCAGATCCTTTCCAAGAGAGAAGATGAAAGACTAACCACCCACATAGCTGGCATCTCAAAGGGCTATCCCAGACAGATCCATAACTAGGGAGGTCATCTAGGGCTTTTCTTTGGGCACACATTTGGGAGGGGGATAGGGAGAGAGTATTCTGCTTCCCTCCCTTAAGGGTGCTAGTGTCCCAATGCTTCCAGGTCTTCTCCCAGCTCTCCCTGTGAGAGTTGAGACATAAGGCAAGCTCTGGAGAAAGTTAGGGGTGCATCACTGGCCTCATAAGTCAGAGGAGGAATGGGGGAGACAAACCACTCCCTTTATCTGTGTGACGGCACTAGCCTGAGTCTCCACTTCTGGGGGATGAACCCTGGAAAAGGATGAAGGTGTGAGGTCTCTGGCAGCAGAGGTTAATAGAGGAGAGTGAAAAAATGAACTATCTCCCTCCATTACTGCCCCTGCAGTAAGACTGGGGAGGGAGGTGGGAGGCAGGGAAGGAGGGGAGTTGTTACTTTTCCCCTTCCCCTTTGAAACTCCTTTTCACCTCTTCTTGACTGCACACTCTCATCCTCCTCTCCCAACCCAGCTCAGCCGCATCTCTCCCCTCTGCCTCCTAACCCTGGGTGTATTTTTTACTATCAAGGGAAGATTCCAGGAGGACATGGTCCTGGTTTATGCTCCTCCCTCCTCCCAATAGCACCCCAGGCTCTAGAATTCTTTCTCCTCCCTTATCCCATCAAAATCTGCTTTCAGGGCACTGCCATTTTAGAACTGATACTATCAATTTAAACTCTGGTGCTGGCAACCCGTGATGTCTTAATGTGTTAACCCTTCCAAAGGTATTTTATTTTTAACAGAATATAATTCCTTAAAAGCAAAGGAACAAAGCTTAAAATGATGGACTGTCAGGTGTTGTTGCAGGTCAATGAAGGAACTATTTTGGAGTAAAGAGCAGTGATGAAAGAGATGCCCAGGGCACCCCCCAAATAGAAGACTCCTAACCTATGCTCATCTCTGCTTAAGCAACTTTATGCTGTCGCCCCCTCTCCTCCATGCTTGGGGTGGGGGCGTGGGGGTGGGGGAGAGAGCAGGAGAGAATTCTCCTCCAAAGTCTATATTCCTGGGAATTTAAGCCCTTTCTCTTCTCCTTCCTCTTCTCCACAGTGCCCATTACCATTCAGCATACCTAGCCAATAGTTTAAAGCATGCGAACTAGTCTACTACCACTAATAATAGTAATAAATAGTATTCTTATAGTGCTTTTTAGGTTTATAAAGTGTTTTACAAATATTATCTTATTTATCCTCACAACAACCCTGGGGGATAGGTAGTATTATTAAGTGTTATTAAGGCAGACAAAAGTTAAGTGACTTGCCCAGGGTCACACAGCTAGTATGCCTGAGGCCAGACTTACACTCAGACACTCCTGACTCCAGGGCCAGGGCTCCATCCACTTCACCACCTAGCTGCCCCTCCCAGCATTCTATTTACTGTGTCACCTAGCTTCCTCTACAATACGAAGGATTATAGCATCATCAACTTGGAACTGAAAGGGATTCGCTGCTGTTCCTCCATTTTCAAAGAGGACCAATGACAACATGGGTAATGTCTTGACTGGTTCGTGAATTGGATTTAAATGAGGCAGAGTGGTACAAAGTCGTCAGCCTCACTCTCTCCTCCAGAGTCATCAAAGTCCAGGGGCATGACAAGTCAAGAGAACCAGCAATAGCCTGCAGTGGATGACCTTGGCAGCTTCAATGTCTGACCAAGCTCTAAGCACTCTGCAGAGCCTGCTTTAATGAGTCCCTGCCTCTTGTTTTACAGATAGGGACACTGAGATCATGAATGGTTAATTAATCTACCCCCAAGTCCCCAGGCAGTATGCAGCAGAGCCATGACTGAAATCCAGGTCCTGTGATTCCAGATCCAGTTCTCTTTCCACTATACATCATTGACCAGCAGGGTACAAACAAGACACAGGCTATATAAACAATAGGCACTCTCATGGTTTCATGTGACTTAAGTCCACTTCACTAGTCCTAAACCCATCCTCTCTGTTCTGGCCACAGAGTAGCCAGTTCCTCCTGTCTCCAGATCTTTATGATGGCTCTGTTCCACCTTGATGTTTCAATCTTTCTTCCACCTTCATCAGTTCAAGGTCACCGTTATTTCTCTTGGCAACCTCAGTTGCTAGAGACGACTGGTTTTTTTCTTTTTTCATCCCAAGTGTCAATTCTTCCCAAAATTTCAAATTGAGACTACTCTCTTCAAAGCCACCTGAGAATTTTTCAGTGTCCCTGGATTCTGTCTAAACAATTTCCCTGAACTTGACTCTCCTCTCTTCTGGGCTGCCACCACCTGGAAGAACAGAACAGATTTCTCCAATTTCTCAGAGGTATTTCTGCCTTCTTTCAGCTGGGTAGTACAGTGGATAGAGCATTGAGCATGAAGTCAGGAAGACATGAGTTCAAATCTGGCCATAGACACTAGCTACACAATCCTGGGCATGTCACTTAGCTTCTGTTTATCCCAGTTTCCTCAACTGTAAAATGGGAATATGTGCCGGTCGGGCCGTGCACTCTCCTTCTAACAGGAGCAGGCTGCCAGGGTCATACTCACCAGTCCTCGGAGCCCACCTGGATAAACACAGAGACGAGCCGATCAGGAGGTACAAGCACTCGAACTTTATTCAGAGACCATCACAGCAAGGCCAAGCAGGAAAGCACGAGCAGGAGCGAGAGAGAGCAAGCTCCGATCCCTACTGCCCCTTATATACCTTCCTAACCCCTCCTCCTCAGCCTGCCTACTAGTGATTGGTTGTAGGATCAGATACCAGAAGGGGATGTCTGGAGTTAGTGCTGCACAAAGGGAGAGGATGTGACAAAGGAAGCTAGGCCCGGATACTGGAAGGAGGCATCTGGGGTTAGCGCTGCACAAAGGGAGAGGACGTGACAAAGGAATCTAGGCCCGGATACTGGAAGGAGACATCTGGGGTTAGCGCTGCACAAAGGGAGAGGACGTGACAAAGGAAGCTAGGCCCGGATACTGGAAGGAGACATCTGGGGTTAGCGCTGCACCTAGGGAGAGGACTAGACAAAGGGAGCTCATTCTCTGCTGTCCCACTCCCACATGGCACAGCCCCCTGCCTCAGGAGCATGTGGTCCGGCTACTTCCTTGTATCCTGTTCCTACCCCAGTTCACCACAACTCCACATGGCACAGCCCCCTGCCTCGGGAGCGTGAGCTCTGGTTACTTCCTAATATCCTGTCCTTGCCCCATCTTGCCACAACCCCCACGTGGCACATAGCCAACATCAGACAATCCCTCACAGGAATAGTAATAGCATACCTCTCAGAACTGTTGTGGGGATCAAATGAGGTAATGTTTGTAAAGTACTTAGCACACAGTATCTGAAATATGGTAGGCATTTTAAAAATACTCCTTTCCTTCTTCCCTTCCTTCCTCTTAGTCTTTTTCTCCTCCTTTCAAATGCCCCTACATGCAGTTTTGGTGACTGCATTAATGGTTCACAAATCACTCTCATATTCCCCCAATTCCCAGCAACCATCCTTCATCTCCAGTCAGTAATTTCTGACCTTCCGTCCTAAATCAGTATGGTCCCGCTCAGAGAGTCAGGTCTACATTCTCTAATCTCCTGGTCATCAACTCATCTTGGCAAAACACTAATAATCCCAGTAGAGTATCTGTAATTCCCAAAGGTACATATGGCTTTTGGTGGAAATGGGAATTTTACCACAAGGATACCTTTCCAGGTACACCTTAAATCCCTCTAGGGCCAACTGCCATCTCTGTCTTATCAGAAGATCAACCCTACCTGTAGGATTTGGCTGCTGCTCTATCCAACCCTTGGCCATGCCTGACAAAGGAAGGCAGACTGAGGTTGTCAGCTATTCACTGTGGAAGAACAGGGGCCTGCCAGAGTGACAGGAGCAGAGGGCCTGACATGGCAGAGCACAGGCCTTTCTCCATGCTTGCTGTCTCTCCAACAGCTCTATCCTGTCAGACAGTCAGACATACCACCAGCCTCCAGCCCCCAGCCCTCAAATGCTCTTGACAACCCTTTGTCCCAGGGCCAGCACAGTATTCTAAGTCATTATCAACTGCTTTCTGACAGAGAAACAGATTCATGCTGCTTAAGAATCTTTCTTCTCTCTTCATATTGACTCCCTGAACGATTCTTCTCAGTGAGTGTTTCAAATCTTTTCCTGTATCCCCAAACTCCCAATTGTACTCCCACACTACAGACTTACAGCATCTTTCATGCGCTCACTGGACTCCCTTCCTCCATTCCCCAAATTTTCCCACATCATCATCATTATCCAACTTCTTCTCTTTCCCTTTGGTCTCAGTAGAAGAGGTATCCCCACTCCTCACTAAGGATGATCCTTTCACCAGTGTCCCTAAGCCACACCCTTTCCTCCCTCCTCCAGGACCTTGCTCCAACAGTCATCTACTCTCTTTCTCATAAACCTTCCATCTCTCTCTAGTGAAGCTGATGACTTTGCTCAGCTCTGTCTCACTTAAATCCAATTTGCTCTCAAGTCAAGGCATCAACCTCATGATGTCATTGGTCATCTTTGAGAACGAAGGACAAACAACAACAATTTCTTCCTCTCGACTGTCTCTTTCTTAGCTGCCCACAAACACAGTGAGGTCTCCTCAACTTCCCCTCATATGCGCTTATACCCTGTCATCTCTTTCCTCTTCTTCATTTCTAAATTTTAAAAAGTTATCTACACCTGACACTTTCACGTCCTCATAATAACCATTCTCTCCTTGAAGGATGATTTCCAACCCATGATTTTCCAGAGATTCCTCTCTTGGAGGTTACCAATGACTTATTTACCAAATCAAAAGACCTTTCTATAGTCATTACCCTCCTTAACATCTCTGTTGGTTTTGACCTTGTTGACCTCTCCATCCCATCGGCTACTTTCTGCTCTTTGACTTCAGAGACTCTTCTGGCTCTTCTCCTAACAATCCATCATTTAATAATAGCCAACATTTATATAGTGTTTTCTATGTGCCAGGCACTTTGGTGAGTGCTTTATAATTATTATCTCATTTAAGCCTCACAACAACCCTGGGAGGAAGAAGTATTTTTAAATCTTCTGCAATTTCTATCTGTTCCATCTCCATAAGACCTCTTGCATCTGTTTGCTCTTCTCTAATCTCATTTTCAGTACCTTAATGTTGGTGATCATTATTGCCAACCTGGCTGATTGCAAGAGCTTCTTAATGAGTCTTTCTGTCTCCAGTTGTTTCTCCTCCAATTTGGTTTTAATATTGCTGCCAAACTAATCTTTCTTAACCATGTCATTCTTCTGATCGTAAATCTTTCAGTGGCTTCCTATTGCCTTCTAAGTAAAATTCAAACATCTTTGCCTGATATTCAAGACCTTCACATTCCACTCTATCCCCCTTTCCCAACCTTATTTCATATTTCATATTGCTTTCTTCCATATACTCTAAGCACTGACCAAACCAAACAACTTTATATCTGCCAAATATACCTTATGCCTACAGGTATATACTATTACCTATATCTGAAATGTTCTTCTTTCTCTTCTTTTGTAAAATGTTTTCAATTCTCTTTTGTTATATATGTATGTACATATATATTTATATATATATATATATATATTATATATATGTATGTATATGTATAACTGAATCAAAAGGTATGTAGAGGTTAAACACTTTTTCTTCCCTTCCATTCTTTGCCTATTAGTCTCCCAACTAGCTATTAATACATCAGTATGTCTCATAAATAAGTGCATTGATGTATTGGTGCAGGTGGTTTCCTTCCATGCCTTGTCATCCTTTGTACTTCTAATCTATGCTTTTCCATAGACCCTCCACAGGCAATCCACATGATGGGTAAATGGCACTTCTTTTACATCTCACAGGCACCACTGGAATATTTACACTATCCCTCTATTTTCTTTCACTCTTACTACATGATTGTTCACAAATGTCTTTGATAATATCCCTTACATCATTCTGTGCATGCAGCTCATCATTTGGAATATACTGCCATCTGCTTCTGCTTAATATGTGTTTTTCTATTTCCTTTTGGGTTACCTGAAACTTTGATTCTTAGAAGACTATGATGTCCCTAAGATCTGCAATCACAGAGGATTGCTCAGAGTAACCGAAAAGATAAGGTTGGTTCTGTCATCTCTTTTTCAAGAAAATCAAGTGTTTGTTGACTTAAGAAGTTAATGGGTTCTTTTGGTCTCCTTATAATGATGACCTTTATATTCATTAAACTTACAGAAAAAAATAGTGAAAATCAAGGTCAGTAGCCTAGCTGTTTCCATTTTCCATTTTTTTGTAATCAGTACCTCATTTGAATCAGTCAAGTTGCATATATACGTATATATATATATATATATGTATATATTTGTTTGCAAAATCTTCTTCCTTTTGTTCTTCTTCTAATTTGATGCTGTTTTGACCTTTGCTCTGACTTGCTGGATTCACATAGATTACTGATTCTGATATGACTCCCACATCAGTGACCAGTTATTTCTTGTCTGTTAAGATATAGCCAATTTTCATTTGCATGATATTACTTGTTATTCAGTATGACCAGCAACTTCCAGCTTTCTTCTAGAAGATAGTTTTGTGAAAAATTGATATGAGGCTTTGGAGCTTTCTCCAAATTTTTGGCTTATTTCATTTATGAAACTTGAGTCGTATTTTCCAACATACTTTTCATTGTCCCCCTTCATGTTCACCTTTATACTGAAGTTACCAAGTACCAAAGTATGTGATAACTTAGTTGTTAGGATACTGTCAGGCTCTTTGTAGAATTTTTCTACATCTTCATCCTCTGCAACAGATGTTGATACATAAGCTGCAATTATCTGCATGATGGTCTTTTTGTTGATGGTAATCACAAGTATTGCTAGATGAGGTGAAAATATGTTTCTTGATGCTTTTGGCCACAAGATAAAACCAGTAGTTAATGGACATATTTTTCTTTTCCTCTCCAATGAGAACATGTGAGCCATCATTCTATTTAACTACAGTTTCCTTTTGATTCATAGCTTTGTTTATTGCAAGACTATTAATACTGTTTTATCATACACACACATACACAAATGAAAGTGAATGGTATCAATGACCTTTCACAACTATGACTAGAGGAAGAATTCTGAACTAAACAAGGGATAAGAAGCTAGCCCAAAAGATAAAATAAGTGGTTTAGATTACATGAAATTGAAAAACGTTTACATGAACAAAATCAGTGCAGCTAGGATAAAAAAGGGAAAGCATCAAATAGGAAAAAAGTCTTTGCATCAAAGATCACTGATAAGATTTTTATATACAAGATATATATGAAACTAAGAATAAGCTTCCTTGATTGGCAGTTAAGTGAGTGCAAACATACCTAACGCACAATATCTAGCCATCACTAGGTCAGATCATGTTCCACATCCCATCTAGCCATCCACTAGGGCCATCTATGTAGATCAGTTCACCATCCCTATTTCTTTTCAATTAAGGCCCTTTTCCCTGGCCACCATTCTCCTATATGTATTTTCTCTTTCTCTTAGAATGTTTGTTCCTCACTATTCCCAAAGGGCTATAAAAATGTGCATACCCTTTGACCCAGCAATAGCACTTCTAGGGCTGTATCCCAAAGAGATCATACAAATGGGAAAAGGACCCACATGTACAGAAATATTTATAGCAGCTCTTTCTGTGGTGGCAAAGAATTGGAAATTGAAGAGATGCCCATCAATTGGAGAATGGCTGAACAAGTTATGGTATATGAATGTAATGGAATACTATTGGGCTATAAAAAATGATGAGCAAAAAGACTTCAGAAAAACCTGGAAAGACTTGTATGGATTGATGCTGAGTGATGTGAGTAGAACCAGGAGAACATTGTACACAGTAACAGCCATGTTGTGTGATGACTAACTTTGATAGGCTTAGCTCTGCTCAGCCATGCAAGGATCTAAGACATGGCCAAAAGTTCCATGATGGAAACTGCTATCCACTTCTAGAGAAAGAACTGTGGAGTTTGAATGCAGATCAAAGCATACTACTTGCTCTTTTTTAAAAAATTTCTTCGGTTTTGTCTTGTTTCTTCTTGTGGTTCCTCCTATTGGTTCTAATTCTTCTTTACAACATGACTAATGTGAAAATATGTTTAATAGGAATGTATATGTAAAGCCTATATCAGATTGCATGCCATCTTGGGGAAGGAGGTAGGAAGGGGGAGAAAATTTAAAACTCAAAAGCTTATGGAAGTAATTGTTGAAAACTAAAAATAAGTTAATTAATTTTAAAAAAAGAATATATGTTCCTCAAAGTCAGCCCTAAGCACAGAGCCTAGAATATAATAATCACTTAGTAGATGATGTTTCAGTCAATAAATATAAATATATAAAACCAAGAGCCATTCCTCAATAGATAAATGGTCAAAAGGCTATAATTATCAAATAATTATCAAAAGAAAAAACTGCAAATTATTAATGATCACGTGGAAGGTTGTTTTAAATAACTAATAATAAGAAAACTGTACATTTAAAAGACTCCAAGGTTTCACTTCACACAAAGCAGATTAGTAAGATGACAAAATATGAAAATAATTAATATTAGAAGGACTGCATGAAGACAGGTGTGCTAATACACTATTGGTGGAGTTGTGAATTATTCCAACTGTTCTGGACAACAGTTTGGAATTAGGATTTATTTTAAGAGTGACTAGAATGTTCATATCCTTTAACCAAGAGCTCTTACTGTTAGACACATATTCAAAGGTAAAAGAAATGAAAAAGTCCCATATACATCAAGATAATAATAACAGCCCTTTTGTTGTAGCAAAGAACTGGAAACAAAACAGACACCCATCTAGTGGAGAATAGCTAAACAAATTACGGTATACGAATATAATGGAATATAATTGCACCATAAGAAACAACAGATATGAAAAATTCAAAAAAAGAGTAGAAAGACATGTGAATTGTTGTAAAGTGAAGTAAACAGAAACAGAAAAATAACATATACAAAGATTACAGCAATTAAAAAATGTACAATCAAAAAATGAAACTGAATGCTATGTAATTATAAGAACAGGATTGGCACTAGAGAATAGTTGAGAAAATGTACATCCCTCCCTTTATTGCAGAAGTGGGAAGCAATGGATGTAGAATATTACACTATCAGACACAGTTGATATACTGGTTAGGTTCATTTGAACTACTTTTTTTTAAATCTGTTTTAAGGAATGGTTCCCTTGCCAGGAAAGACAGAAGAATATATTCAGAAATGGATATGATATAAAAATAAAAGACAAAAAGACAAAAATAAAAGACAAAGCTAAAATTTTTTTTAAAAAAATTCTACATTAAATAAAGAACTTTAAAGCCTCAAATTGAAAAAAAATCAATATTGATGTGATTTGGTTCTTCAAATACTATGTTATTTCATTGGCCATTCAATAGAGTTTATATTTAGGGTAAATAGATGGATAGAACATTTATTAAGCACTTACTATGTCAGTCATAGTGCCAGGCACTATCCTAAGAGCTAGAGATACCGAGAAAGGTAAAAGTCAGTCCCTACTCTCAAGGAACTGATAGTCTAATGGGAGAGACAGCATGCAAACAAATCTGTACAAAGTAAGCTACATACAGCATAAATAGGAAATAATTAACAGAGGAAAGGCACTAGAATTAATGAGGGTTGGGAAAAGCTTTCTGTAAAAGATGGAATTTAATTGACACTGAAAGAAAGCCTGGGAAGTCAGTAGATAAAGTTGAAGAGGACACAACAAGCAAACAAATGTATACAAATAAGTTATATATAGGATAAATAAGATATAATTAACAGAAGAAAGGCACTAGAATTAAGAGAGATTGGGAAGCCTTCCTGTAGAAGGTGGGACATATAATAAATACATAATATAGCATATATATATGCATATATAAATAGAGTCAATATATAATAAACATTTATTAGGCACCTATTTGCCAGCTACTGTGCTAACCACTAGGCATATAAATATAAGCAAAGAAACAATTTGGATATCATGAAACCACAGTCAGGATTGCACAGGACCTTGCAGCTTCTGCATTGGAGGATCGTGTGGTGTGAAATACGATGTTTTATGGGGTGGGGGAACTTGAATTGCAGCCAAGGATCAGCTACACAGCAAAGATAGGTATGATCTTTCAAGGGGGAGATGGATATTCAACAAAGTGGGGGACTTCCAAACCTTCCTGGTGGAAAGACTGGAGCTCAACAAAAAATTTGATCTTCAGGTGCAGGACTCAAGAGACACATGGGAGGGTAAACTGGACAGAAAGAAACAACAACATGTTATTAATAAGGGTAGGCTGTTTGCATCACTACAGGGGAAGATGACACTTGTAATTCTTGGGAACTGTATTGTTATTGCACCATGTTAAGGGGGTATACATAGAAGGGGTGGGTATAAGCTGACTTTGATGTAATAATGAAAAAAAAATCTAATCAAGTGGGTTAAATGGGTCCAAGTAAGTGGATTAATCTGATCTAAGAAAATGTACTGAGAGAAAAGGAAAGGAAGAGGCAGACAAGGGTAAATCAAGTTACAGGAAAAGGCACAAAATCCTATTACAGTAGAGGGAAAGAAGGGAGGGAGATGAGCATTGTTTGAACCCTACTCTCATCAGATTTGGTTTAAGAAGAGAATAACATAATCAGTTAGGTATAAAAATACTTGACCTAAGGCAATAGGAAGGAAAAGGGGAAAGAAAAGGGAGGGGGGAATAGAAGGGAAGGAAGAAATAGTAAGGGTAAAGGGGAAGAAAGGGAGGGGCTAATAGAAGAAAGGTGGGGCTGAGGGAGGCAGTGGTCAAAGCAAAACACTAGTGAGGAGGGAAAGGGAGAAAGGATAAACGGGGAGGGAGGGAAAGGATGGAGAAAAAAGACACAGATAGTAATCATAACTGTGATTGGGAATGGGATGAACTCTCCCATAAAATGGAAGTGGATAGCTAAATAGATTAAAAACCTTAATCCTACAATATAGTGTTTACAGGAAACACATTTGAAACAGAGCAACACACAGGGTAAAGGTAAAAGACTGGAGTAGAATGTATTATACTTCAGCTGACATAAAAAAAGCAGGGGTAGCAATCCTGATCTCAGACAAAGCAAAAGCAAAAATAGATCTTATCAAAAGAGATAAGGAAGGAAACTACATCCTGCCAAAAGGCACCATAGACAATGAAGTAATGTCATTACTAAACATATATACACCAAATGGTATAGCATCCAAATTCTCAGAGGAGAAGTTCAGGGAGTTACAGGAAGAAATAGACAGCAAAACTATACTAGTGGGGGACCTCAACCTCCCCCTCTCTGAACTAGATAAATCTAACCACAAAATAAACAAGAAAGAAGCTAAGGAGGTGAATAGAATATTAGAAAAGTTATTATGGTAGACCTCTGGAGAAAATTGAAGGGGGATAGAAAGGAATACACTTTTTTCTCAGCAGTAAATGGCATATACACAAAAATTGACCATGTACTAAGGCATAAAAAGCTCACGACCCAATGCAGAAAGGCAGAAATATTAAATGCATCCTTTTCAGATCATGATACAATAAAAATTATATGTAATAAAGGGCCATGGAAAGATAGACTAAAAAATAATTAGAAACTAAATAATCTAATCCTAAAAAATGAATGGGTCAAACAACAAATCATAGAAACAATCAATAACTTCATTCAAGAGAATGACAATAATGTGACAACATACCAAAACTTATGGGATGCAGTGAAAGCAGTTCTTAGGAGAAGTTTTGTATCTCTAAATGCTTACATGAATAAAATAGAAAAAGAGGAGATCAATGAATTGGGTATACAACTAAAAAACTAGAAAAAGAACAAATTAAAAATCCTCAATTAAACATCAAATTAGAAATACTGAAAACCAAAGGAGAAATTAAGAAAATTGAAATTAAGAAAACTGTTGAACTAATAAATAAAACTAAGAGCTGGTTTTATGAAAAAATTAACAAAGTAGATAAACCATTGGTTAATTTAATTTAAAAAAAGAAAGAAGAAAAAAAAATTACCAGTATCAAAAATGAAAAGGGTGAATCCACCACCAAGAAAGAGGAAGTTAAAACAATAATTAGGAACTATTTTGCCCAACTACATGCCAATAAATTTGACAATCTTAGTGAAATGGATGAATATTTACAAAAATATGAATTGCCCAGATTAACAGAAGAGGAAGTAAAATACTTAAATAACCCCAATTCAGAAAAAGAAATTGAACAAGCCTCTGATCAACACCCTAGAAAAAAATCTTCAGGGCCAGATGACTTTACAAGCGAATTCTATCAAACATTTAAAAAAGAATTAATTCCAATACTATATAGACTATTTGGGAAAATAGGTGAAGAAGGAGTCTTACCAAATTCTTTTTATGATACAAATATGGTGCTAATATCTAAACTAGGAAGAGTCAAAACAGAGAAAAAAATTATAGACCAATTTTTCTAATGAATATAGATGCAAAAATTTTTAATAAAATATTAGCAAATAGATTACAGCAACCTACCACAAGAATAATACACTATGACCAGGTAGGATTTATACCAGGAATGCAGGGCTGGTTCAATATTAGGAAAACAATCAGCATAATTGATCATATCAACACCAAAACTAATAGAAATCACATGATCATCTCAATAGATGCAGAAAAAGCTTTTGACAAAATACAACACCCATTCCTATTAAAAACACTAGAGAGCATAGGAATAAATGATTCCTTAAAATAATAAATAGCATCTGCCTAAAACCTTCAGCAAGCATCATATGTAATGGGGACAAGCTAGAAGCATTTCCAATAAGCTCAGGGGTGAAACAAAGATATCCATTATCACCACTGTTCAATATCTTACTGGAAATGTTAGCTTTAGCAGTAAGAGAAGAAAAAGAAATTGAAGGTATTAGAATAGGCAAAGAAGAAACAAAGCTATCACTCTTTGCAGATGATATGATGATATACTTAAAGAATCCTAGAGAATCAAGTAAAAAAATACTTGAAATAATAAACAACTTTAGCAAAGTTTCAGGCTATAAAATAAACCCACATAAATCATCGGCATTTCTATATATTACCAACAAAGCCCAACAGCAAGAGATAGAAAGGGAAATTCCATTTAAAGTTACTGTAGACATTATAAAATATTTAGGAGTTTACCTAACAAAACAAACCCAGGAACTATATGAACACAATTACAAAACACTTTTCACACAAATAAAGTCAAATCTAAATAATTGGAAAAACATCAGTTGCTCATGGGTAGGCTGAGTTAATATAATAAAAATGACAATTCTACCTAAGCTAATTTACTTATTCAGTGCCATACCAATCAAACTACCAAAAATTATTTTATAAAGTCAGAAAAAATAGTAACAAGATTCATTTGAAATAACAAAAAGTCCAGAATATCAAGGGACTTAATGAAAAGAAATGCAAGGGAAGGTGGCCTAGCCATTCCAGATCTTGAATTGTATTATAAAGCAGCAATCATCAAAACTGCTTGGTACTGGCTAAGGAATAGAGTGGTGGATCAGTAAAACAGGTTAAGTATGCAAGACACAGTAGTCAATGACTATCGTAATCTACTATTTGATAAACCCAAAGACCCAACTTCTAGGATAATAACTTACTATTTGACAAAAACTGCTGGGAAAACTGGAAACGAGTATGGCAGAAACTAGGCATAGACCAAAATCTCACACCATATACCAAAATAAAGACAAAATGGGTTCACGATTTAGATATAAAGGCTGATACTGTAAGCAAACTGGGAGAGTAAGGAATAGTTTACCTATCAGATTTATGGAGAACAGAAGAATTCATGACCAAACAGGAAAGAGGGAACATTACGAAATGCAAAATAGATAACTTTGACTACATTAAATTGAAAAGTTTTTGTGCAAACAAAGCCAACACAACTAAGATTAGAAGGAAAACAAAAAATTGGGAAAGAATTTTTACAACCAGTGTCCAGGGCCTCATTTCTAAAATATATAGAGAATTAAATGAAATTCATAAGAATACAAGTCATTCCCCAACTGATAAATGATCAAAGGATACGAACAGTTCTCAGATAAAGAAATTAAAGTCATCTATAGTCATATGAAAATATGCTCTAAATCACTATTGATTAGAGAAATGCAAATCAAAACAACTCTGAGGTACCACATCACACCTATCAGATTGGCTAACATGACAAAACAGGAAATTGATAAATGTTGGAGAAGAAGTGGGAAAATTGGAACACTAATGCATTGTTGGTGGAGTTGTGAAATGATCTAACCATTTTGGAGAGCAATTTGGAACTATGCACAAAGGGCTATAAAAATGTGCATACCCTTTGACCTAGCAATAACACTTCTAGGGCTGTATCCCAAAGAGATCATACAAATAGGAAAAGGACTCATGTGTACAAAAATATTTGTAGCAGCTCTTTTTGTGGTGGCAAAGAATTAGAAATTGAGAGGATGCCCATCAACTGGGGAATGGCTGAACAAGTTGTGGTATATGAATGTAATGGAATACTATTGGGCTATAAGAAATGATGAGCAAGCATACTTCAGAAAAACCTGAAAAGACTTGTATGGTCTGATGCTGAGTGAAGTGAGCAGAACCAGGAGAACATTGTACACAGTAACAACCACATTGTGCAATGACTAATATTGATAGACTTAGCCCTTCTCAGCAATGCAAGGATCTAAGACATCTCCAAAGGTCTCAGGATGGAAAATGCTACCCACATCCAAAGAAAGAACTATGGAGTTTGAATGCAGATCAAAGCATACTATTTGCTATTTTTTTTTCTTCTGTTTTGTTTTGTTTGCTCTTTCTGGTGGTTCTTCCTATTGGTTCTAGTTCTTACAACATCACCAATGTGAAAATATGTTTATTAGGAATGTATATATATAGTCTACATCAGATTGTGTGCCGTCTTGGGGAGAGGTGGGGGAGGGAGGTGAAGAGGAAGGGGGAGAAAAATTTAAAACTCAAAAGCTTATGGAAGTGATTGTTAATAAAAAAAATAAATTACACAGGAAAAATAAATAAATAAATATAAGCAAAAAGATAGCCCCTGTTCTCAAGAAGTTTACAGTCTAGTGGAGAAGATGACACATAAAAGAGAGAAGAAAAGCAGAAGGTGGAGATGGGGAGGGGATACAGAAATGGAAAAGTAGTCCAAGGAGTCATGAGTTGTTCTGGGTTTGAATAGAGCATGACTGGCATGGATGCTTCCTCAAATGGAGTTTTCTGAAAGAAGATTAAGGTACCTACAGTATACTTGCAGTTAAATTAACGTTTGTAGATGACCTAAAAACTATCCAGTCCTTAGTATCCACTACCCTTTTCTTCCATTCCATCATCATCACTGCAAAAATAGAAAAATTACCATAGCCACAGAACTTATCACCTGGTAACCAACTCAGGGATGATAAATGCCTCTCCATAAGCTAAGTTGGTCCTTGAACAGAAAACGCAATCTGTCACACAGACCATCCTTTCATCCAAGGGTTCTTAACCTCCTTTTAGCAATCTGGTGAAGCAAATAGACCCCTTCTCAGTAAAAAAAAAAAATGTTTTTAAGTACACAAAAAATATAAAAAGGATTACAAAGGAAATCAATTATATTGAAATAAAGTAATCAAGATATTTTTAAATTGAAATATAGTAATATGGTTGCTTCTTTATTAATTCTGGCCAGGAAACAAAATGTTCTCTCTTCACCACAGACCAACCTTTCGTGCACAGACTTCCTAGCTTTAGGAGAAGCTCTAGGATGATCTCTCAGGGTGCAAGTGACCTGCTTCCCCTGGCATCTGGCTGAATTTTTAAAGTCAAAGAATCACAGAGAAAAGAGCAGCAAAGTCAAACAATCCCACTTAATAAATGGAAAAAATCCTAGTGGGCCTCCCCATCGAACATCATGGTAAGTCAGTAGGATTCTATCTGTGTTGAAAGTGTGGGTAGTGACAAATGTTATGCTTTCTTAAGAGTGAGAAGGAATAATAAAAACTTGAATGCCCAAAAGCTCCACCCAGCAACAGGTTGTGTTCCCAGAATACCTGAGAATGGCTTTTCTCCCTTCTTGAAAAAAAACTGCAGCCCCCAGATGTCTCAGTCCTCACTCCATCATTCCTCCACCCTCCCAACTCTTTTCCTCAGTTTTCAGACTGGACCCTGTAATGTAACAATACAAGAAATGTCACTTTGGTGATGACTAACTTTGATAGACTTACCTCTTTTCAGCAATGCAAGGATGTAAGACAACTCCATAAGACTCATGATGGAAAATGCTATCCACATCCAGAGAAAGAACTATGTAGTCTGAATGCAGATTGAAGCATACTATTTGCTCTCTTTTTTGTTGTTGTTGTTTCTTTTTTCTACTGGTTTTTCCCATTGGTTCGAACTCTTCTTTACAACATGACTAATGTGAAAATATGTTTAAAATGAATGTATATGTATAACCTATATCAGATTGCATGCTGTCTTAGGGAGGAAGGAGTGGAGGGAGGGGGAGAACATTTGGAACTCAAAATCTTATGGAAGTGAATGTTGCAAACTAAAAATAAATAAATAATTTTTCAAAGGAAAAAAAAAGAAATGCCACTTTGTCAGATCAGTGGTCAAAATACCCTAATATTCAATCTCTGTGTAGGATACACAATCTTAGCCACATCAACAGAGGCAGAGCTTCCAAAAATGAAGGGACCTATAGTCCTGCTCTGGTCAGATCACATCTAGGGTGTTGTGTTCGGTTCTATCACTGTGTTTGAAAAAGTTATTGGTGAACCAGAGAGTGTTCAGAAGATAGCAACCAGGAAGATGAAGTGTTTCAGTATCATACTGTAGAAGTAGACACAGATGCTTAGTTTAGAGAAGAGGAAACTCAGCAGGGATCTGAGAGCTGCCTTCAATCATTTGAAGAGTGGTCATGAGGTGGATTAAACTTATTCTGTTTGGTACCAGAGGGCAGAATTAAGAGCAATGATTTAAAGCTAAAAGAAAAAAGCATATAAGGGAAAACTTTCTAACAATTAGGACCATATAAAAGTGGAATGAATCACTGCCTTGGGAGCCAAAACATTTTAAAATTTACAAAACATTTTATACTCATTATCTTATTTAATATTTTTAAACTTTTATTTCATTATTTAATTACCAAGCATTCATTTTCCTTCTCTCCCACCAACATGCCTCCCCACATTGAAAAGAAAAAAAGAAAAAAGAAAAACAAAACCCTTACAACAAATGTGTGTAGCCAAGCAAAACAAATTCCCACATTTCCACATTCAAAAATGTTATCTCAGTTTATCTTCACATCAGAACTATGCTGTGGTCAATAAAACGAGAACTAAAGCTTACCCATGATCATACAGCATTGCTAACTGCAATGCTCTATCCACTGGACCAAGTTGAATCTTCTGTGTTCCCCCTTTCTGGAGGTCCTTAAGTGAAGGCTGGGTGATCATTCGGACACTGTAAAGAGAGTTCTTGTCCATGTTGACTAGACAGCTGCAGAGACCCCTTCCAATTCTGTGATCCTGTGATTTTTTTTTTACTCTGGGACATTCTCCAAGCTCTCTGCTCAAGCTTCAATGGTTCCTCTTCCCTCCTGCCACCCTGTCCACTGGACCAGACTTACCTGCTCAGAAACAAGGTCATCCAAATATGAGAGAGGCGGCTGGGGAGAAGGCCAGGGTCTGACACACATATACCCACACCTACTTATGACTCAGAAAGATGTATTTTTACCCCTTTCAAATAGTGACGTTCCTGTAATAAAGAATTTAATAACCCGTTGTGCCCGCGTGGGGAGAAAACTCATTTGTTTAATAGGTAGCAGTTTGGCTTTGTCATGTTCATTTAGTTTTTAATGACACACAGTTGTGCCAATATTGATTTTAGCTTATGGGGACTCAAAAAAATTTACTGTCTAGAAGGATCCAAAATGCATCCCTTTCATCTTACTGTCTCCAAAGGTGCAGTTCTCCAGACAAGCACCAGAAGGCGTATGTGGTTAGGTGCTTGTGAGAGGGTAGATTAGATTGACCCCAGGATGCTTTTCCCTCTACAACTCCTCTGGCCCACTTCCTCCTTTACCTTGACAAATGGAGCCAGGATGAAGACACTGGCAGGCAGTGGGTTTTTCATCCTGCTGGAAGAATAGGTCTCTGTCAAGGAAACAGAATTAATTTTCAGAGTATGCCCTTCGGCCATGAGTTTTATAGGCACGTGTACACACGCGCGCACACACACACACACACACACACACACACACAGAAATATGTGTGCCTGTGAATGTGGATGCCTATATATACTTAAACTCCAACTCCACATTTCAGGAAAATGACTATAACTCTGGGACCACATTTATCTCTATGAATGTCTGGTATATCCTCCACTACCTCATGCTGCTTGCATGCAGCCATTCACAGTCAATCCTTCTGTAAATGGCCGCCAAGATATTTTTCATTTTTCATAATGTAATGGGTAGGACTTAGACACAACATGGAAAGACTTTTGATTTTGTAGATTCAGGGTCAAATCCAGCCCTATGTTCATTTGAGTCTGCTGTTGCTCAGTCGTTTTTATCGTGTCCAACTCTTCATGACCCATTTGGGGCTTTCTTGGCAGAGAGACTGGAGTGCCTTGCCATTTCCTTCTCCATCTTATTTTTACAGGTGAGGAAACCGAGGCAAACAGCGTGAAGTGACTTGCTCAGGATCACACAGCAAGTGAGTGTCTGAGGCCAGCTTTGAACTCAGGAAGATGCATCTTTCTGACTCCAGGTCCAGTACTCTATCCACTGCTCCACTTAGCTGCCCTTTGGGCCTAGCTGCCATTAAAGGTTTGAAGATTTGCTTTATTTTGTTTCTAAACAAGTAAACAGTGAAGAAGTAAATAGTGAGGGAACACAGGAGTGAGAAATCAGGTATAGGTGACAGTAGGTTTATGCCTTTTATTATTTTTGGGGGGGTTGGGCAATGGGGGTTAAGTGACTTGCCCAAGGTCACACAGCTAGTAAGTGTTATGTGTCTGAGGCTGAATTTGAATGCAGGTCCTCCTGAATCCAGGGCCAGCACTCTATCCACTGCATCAGCTAGCTGCCCCGGTTTATGCCTTTTAAAGGCAGGTATACCTTGCATGGCTTCTGGGTGAAAAGCAAAACTTAAGCAAGTTGAAACTCAAGCAAGCAGAAAAACTTTTTGTTTGAAGACAACTGTAAGTTTAACAACCTAATCTCCAATGACTTCTTGCTACAGGGAAATATGCAGTTTTTAAAAGAAAATAGCAAAACTGAAACCTCTCAATCAGTTTCTTAAAAAAAAATTTTTAATAGAATAAAGTAGCCCTATCTTCCTAAAGACTCCTCAACGATGCCTATGAAGAAAATCCCCAAGAAAATCCAAGGAGAGGAGCCCTAGATAGTACAGTTGAAACAGCACTGGATTAGGCATCTGAGGACCTGAATTTGAAATCCCCGCTTAGCCACTTTGTATCTGTGTGGTTTTGGACAAATACTTAGTCTCAATGGGTCTCAGTTTCCTAATCTGTAGAAATAGGGGAACAAACAAGATGATCTATGATCTTGGACAAATGTTTCATTGGGGAATCCAATCCAAGGACAGTGAGGGCAGCTAGGTGGCACAGTGAATAATAGAGTGCTGGGCCTCCAGTCAAGAAGACTCATCAAAAAGACTAGTCTTGAGTTCAAATCCTGCCTCAGATACTTAATAGCTGTGTGATCCCGGACAAGTCACTTAACCCTGTTAGCCTTAGTTCCTCATCCATAAAATGAGCTGGAGAAGGACACGGCAAACCAATGCCAAGAAAATCCCACATGGGGTCACAAAGAGGCACATATGACTGAAAAATGACTGAACAACAGCAGACGTCTGGTTTGTACATTTTTGTTTTCATGTTGTCTCTTCCATTATACCATAGGCTCCTTGAGGACCAGGCTGTTGTTTTTTTTTTTTTTTTTGCCTTCCTATGTACCCTCAGCTCTTAGCACAGTGTCTGGCTTAACCAGTGCTTGAGGTCTTGCTGACTAGAAGGTATGCTCATTGACCACCGAGATAGTTTGACTTCGTCTTTTAAGCTTCATTGCTCAGCACAGTGCCGAGCCCTGTGAAGGCACATCTCAAATTCTTGTTGATTATTTGATTCCTATAAAACGTTGGGAAATTAGGCCTTTGGTCAATAGAATAACATCATATTAGGTCACTGTTTCTAAGGAAAAATCAGCATCAACTTAGATTATATATTTAGAGCTGGAAGTGACCATCAAAATCATTTAGTCCCACCACCTCAATTTACAAACAAAGGAACTAAAGTCTTGATAAGTAAAAATAGCTCATCTGAGGTCAAGCAGGAGGTAGGTAGGTGACCAAAAGTGGAATTTGGAGCCATGTCCTCTGACTGCAGATTCATTGTTTAGCCTATTGCACCATACTCCTTCCCATGTTAATTTATAGCTGCTTTTCCCACTATATCTGCAGATACCAACCATTAACCATGAACATAAGATGATAATCAAAGACAGAAGCAGGATTGGAACCCAATTTTGCTTATCATAGAGCCAATATACTTTCCATTGTACCATACTCACATTGTCTCACTATTTTATTAATGGTCTACTCTGCTCTAGGTGGCATAGAGCATAGGGCACTGGGCTTGGAATCAGGAAGACTCATCTTCCTGAGTTCAAATCCCACCTCTGACACTTACTAGCTTTGTGACCCTGGGCAAGTCACTTCACTCCGTTTGCTTCAGTTTCCTCATCTGTAAAATGAGTTGGAGAAGGAAATGGTGAATCACTCCAATATATTTGCCAAGAAACCCCCCAATAGAGTCACGAATAGTCAAATGTGACTGAAATGCCTGAACAACAACACTCTACCACTGAATTATCCACTTTATAAATCATCTGTCATAATGGTTTAAGCCCTGAAATCCTGTTCACTTGTGATCAACTCTTTCCTCCATCATTTGATGTATGCGTAGGGAGGGTTAAGTCATTTTGATATCAGCCTGAGCAAAATATAATTAAGGAGGTAATTCTGCTGCAGAAAACATAATGAATCTCAAAGCCAATGAAAAATTACTTTTGTTTATCATGATCTGCCACACTCACACTCTTCATTCTTGCCAGGCATCCAGGTGCTAATCTTTATATTTAGACAAGCGGAGCCAGTAGGAAGAAAAAGAGCATAGGCATGTAAAAACAGACCTATCATCCTGAAAAGAAAACTAATCAGTGGATAGAGCACTGGAATCAGGAAGACCAGAGTTCAAATTTAGCCTCAGACACTTTATAGCTGTGTGACCCTGTGTGAGTCACTTAACTGTTATCTGCCTCAGTTTCCTTCTCTGTAAAATGGGAATAATAATGACACTAGGTCCCAGGGTTGTTGTGAGCACAACATAAGATAATATTGGTAAAGCACTTTGCAATCATTAAATTGTTATGTAAATACTAGCGATGATGATCATGATGAGAATATCTTTTTGAGAGTGGGCCAAATCAGTTTTCTTCATTTATTAAATGAAATTAATAATTACATATCCACTTCACCCTTCACAGAGTTGTTGTGGGAAAGGAGTTTTATAAACCTAAAAATGCTATATAAACATAGATTATCATTATGCATGTGCTGGTAAATGTTTAACAACCAGTTCTCTGGGGGGGGAAAATATACACAACGCTTCTAAGTTTAGTCTTTAGGGTTATTAACATTTTCTCTACCACTTAAGTTCTTACAATCAATGAAACAGTAAATGAAGCCCTGATTTATAGAGTTTTCTGACTTCCAAAACATAAATGCTCATGCTGAAAATTTAACAATTAAGTGGTTTTTTTTGAGGCAATCAGAGTTAAGTGACTTGTCTAGGGTCACACAGCTTGTAAGTGTCTGAGGTCAGATTTAAACTCAAGTCTTCCTGATTCCAGGACCAGTGTTCTATTCACTGTGCAAGCTAGCTGCCCCTAACAATTGGCTTTCACCAGCCTGTTCAAGCTGGCTGTAGCAGACCTCAGATTATCATCACCGTATAAGGTAGACTGGTAACAGACAAAGAGCACTGCATCTGTAGTTATAGGATCATCTAATTTAAATTGTAGGGAAATTTGGAAGCCATTGCAGTTAAAACTCACTACCTGGACAACTGCAAAGTGTCCCAACCAGATTAAAATGTAATTCAAATGTAATGTAAATTTTTACAAAAATAAATAAAAATACAATAAAACACAGATAATGTTAATTTGTGGTTTTCCAAGTCAACATGTGGCCCTACAGGGATTGGTTTCTATTTAAGTTTGACACACCAAACTAGTACAAAACCTTCACTCCTCATGAAGAGTTTAGACCCAGGGAAGTAAACCTGTGATACATGCAGTATTTTGAACTCAGATCCTCTACCACCAAATCCAGCCCTTCTTCTACCATAACATGCTGTTACCAGGTAGGCTTGAGTGCAAACCCCACTTCCAACGCTTGCTAGCTATATGACCTAATGCAAGTCAATTCACCTTACTAAGTCTCATTTTCCTCATCTGGAAAATCAGGATATATCCCACCACACAGTGTTATTGTGGGGGAGAAAAAAAGTGTTTCACAAGCCTTAAACAGCTATGTAAATATGTTATTATTGAAACTATTATTTTCAGATTCAAAGTCAGCACACTAAGAAATCGGTATTCCTCTCCTGTCCAGCAAGCTCTGTGAGAACCATAGTCCATTATCCCTGATAGTGTACAAAGTGACAATTGACAAAAATTGTATTGACAGACCATTATTGAACATAATTGCCCAACAGGAATCATCCTGAATCCATTAACCAGAGTGGAACTCAGCTATAATTTTGAGACACTACTAACATTGGGAAAAATTCCCCATTAATATTTGAAGGTTAGGTTAATAAGGCCCAGGCCTGGAAAAGCTGAGTATATATATGACCCAATAATATCCATCCATCGTCATGTTACTTTTGCCCACTTGGAATTGCATTTCTCTCATGGAACTTGGATTTGATTCCCCACAGGGAAATTTCTTTTTCTTTCTTCCTTTTTTTTTTAATTAAAGTGTTCTCTTTTTCATTATGGACTTAACAAACATAGCAAATTTAAATATTTCAACTTGCAAAGAGTAGAAAAGATTGTAAATCACACTATGATCTACATATAGTTTCTGTATGTGTATATTAAATTTAATATGTGTAATAATATTGTTCTGTTTATCGGTATCCTTTTCTAAGCTTCCATATGTTCTCTTTCTTGTATTTTTTTTAAATACTTCATTTTGGTTTTTTTCTTCTTCTTCTTTCCTACACACCAGCCTTACACACCCCAATCACCAAAGACTCATGTGTAACAAATAAGTATAGTTAGGTGAAACAAATATCTGTACCTCTAGTCAATCACTTCTCCACCAAGAGGTGGAAAGCATGAATCGTCATCAGTCTTCTGGAGTCACTGATTAGTCATTGCATTGATCAGAATCCATAGAATCATAAATTTAAATCTAGAAGGGACCCAAGAGGTCATCTGGCCTAAACCTCTCTTTTTACAAATGATGAAACTGAGGACCAGACAGATGAAGTAACTGACCTGTTAAGTCTTCTAAAGCTGTTTTCCTTTACATTGTTGTAATCATTGTATAAATTATTCTGCTGGTTCTCCTTACTTCACTAGGTTTCACATGGTTGCATACTACTCTTCCCAAGTTTCTCTGAATCCTTCCCTTTCATCATTTCTTACAACATAATAATAATACCCCATTATGTTTATATACAGCAATTTGCACAGCAATTTCCCAGTTGATGAGCACCTTCTTTGTTTCCAGTAATATACTGTACCAAAAAGATGTTCTCAGTTTCTGTCTCTCTGACTCTATATCTCTGTCCCTGTCTCTTTCTGTCTCTTTGTTTCTCTGTCTCTATCTCTGTCTTCTGTCTATCCATCTGTCTGTCTCTCTCTACATATATATATATATAATACATATTTATATGTGTTTGCATATATGAGTACCTTCCTTCTGACTTTGACCTCTTTTATGATAGTCAGTGATGCAATTTGATGACTTTTGAGTCATGATTGTAAATTCCTTTCAAGAATGGTTGGACCAATTGACAACCCTACTAACAACACAATTAAACAGGACTAAACTGTCCTTCCAAAGTTCCTACAACAATTGCCCTTTTCTGCTTTTGTCATCTTTGCAAACTATTGAGCGTGCAACAGAATGTCAGTTGTTTTAATTTGCATATGGTCATTGATGGCTTGCTTTTTTATTTCTTTTGAAAACCACCTATTAGTATTCTTTGACAATTTATTTATTGGACAATGGTCTTTGTTCATATATACTTCTATAAGTTCCCTATAGATCTTGGATAGTAGACTGATTCAGATAAAATTTATATAAAGCAATTGCTTACCCAAGCAAGTATTTCTCCTCTAATTCTTGTTTGTACAAAAGCTTTTCAAGTTTATGTAATCAAGATTGTCCATTTTCTCTTTTACAATCATCTTTATCCCATGTTTGGTCAAGAATTCTCTCTGTATCCATCGTGAAAAGCTTCTTCTTGATTTCTTCTCTCAGTTGTTTATAATTCGACTATTCATATTTAGGTCTTGTATTCACTTGGAAGTTTTTGTTACATGTGCTGTGAGTTGTTGGCCTAAACCTAGTTTATGTCATATTACTTTCCAGTCTTTCTAGTAGTTTTTTGTCAAATAGGGAATTGTCATCTCTTTAGCTGGTATGATTGAGTTTATCAAGCACTGTACAACTGTAGTCAAGTACTTCTGGGTCTTTTTTACCTACTCTCTCCATACATCAACTCTTCTATTTTTTAATGACTACCCAATAGAATTTATGTACTGATTTCTAAGATAGTTTGAGATCTGGTACTAGTAGCCCCCCATATTCCTCCTTTTTTTTGTTACTTCTCTTGAAAATCTTGACTTTTTGTTCCTCTTTCTGAATTTTGTTATTATTTTGCCTAGTTCTATAAAGGAACTCTTTGGTAGCTTGACTGACGCTAACTCTGTAAATTAATTTAGTTAATATCACCATTCTATCATATTAGTTCCAACCAACCTTGTTGAATAAATATCTTTAATTATTTGTCTTCTTTTATTTCTGTAAAGGTGTTTTGAAGTTGGGTTTTTATATTTCCTCTGTATGTTTTGGTAGGTGGACTCTCAGATATTTTTTATATTATGTAATATTTTTGAATGGAATTTGTTTTTCTATCTCTTCCTTTTGGATTTTCTTGGTAATATACCAAAAAAAATCAATGATTTTTGTAAATTTTTTATATCCCACTCTTTTAATAACATCATTGCTTAACTAATTGTTCAGTTAAATCTCTAGGGTTCTTTAAGGAATCTATCATATCATCTACAAAGTGTAATAATTTTGCTTGTTTGCTAAAATTATTTTTCTTGTCTTCCTGAAATAGGCAACTTTTTAGAATGACATAATGGAACAATGTAACAGGGAATATTTTTGCTTTATTCCTGATCTTAATGGAAGGCTTCTAGTGTTTCTACTTTACAGATAATTCTAGTTCTTGGTTTTGTATGTTCTTTGTAATGTTAAGGGAATGTCCATTTATCCCTATCCTCTTTATTGTTCTAACATAAATATGCATTTGTCAAAAGTGATGTCTGCATCTACTACCATAGCCATGTGATTTTTATTGTTTTTATTAATATAATCTAGTATATTTATAGTTTTTCTAAAATTGAGCCAACCTTGCATCCTTAATCTAACATGTTCATACTATATAATCTTCTATATATTTTGCAAAAGCTCTTTGGCAATATTTTATTCAATATCTTTATCAATATTCATTAGAAACAGTGGTCTATGTTTTCTTTCTATGCTTTTCTTATCTTGCTTTGGCTATGAAAACCACATTTGAATTATAGAAGTTGGTAGGTTTCTTTCTTTTACTATTTTTGCAAGTAATTTAATTCCTTCTTTTTTGTTTGTTTGTTTTTTTTGTTTTTGTTAGGCAATGGGGTTAAGTGACTTGCCCAGAGTCACACAGCTAGTAAGTGTTATGTGTCTGAGGCTGGATTTGAACTCAGGTCCTCCTAAATCCAGGACCGGTGCTCTATCCATTGCACCACCTAGCTGCCCCAATTCATTCTTTTAAAGTAGCTCCTGCTTTTATCAATTCTGGAGGGTTTTTTTTTAACTCATCTTTGATTTTTAGAATTTCTCTTTTGTGTTTGGTTGGGGGTTTTTATTTATTGTTTTCCTAATATTTTTTTTCTTATTTACATGCCAGTTCACTCATCTGGTTATTTCTTTGGCTGATGAAAGTGTTTAGAGATATCCTAACTTGAAGAAAAGACTGTTTTGGCTGCATCTTAAAAATTTTGGCTTTGGTTGTCACTATCACTGTTTTCTGTGATGAAAATATCTGTTATTTCTATAATGTGTTCTTTAACCAACCTATTCTTTAGTATTGTGCTATTTAGTCTTCATTTAAACTTGAATTCTTTCTTCAAATTCCCTTTATTGGTTATATTTTTATTGTATTGTCAACAAAGAATGTGTTTAATATTTCTGCTTCTCTTCATTTGTTTCTGAGATTGTTATGCCCTAGTATATAGTCAGTAAAGGTGCCCTACAAAACTAAGAAATACTTACACTCCTTTTGATTCCCATTCAGTAATTGCCAGAGGTTTAACATATCTAACTTTTCAAACTTCTATTTGCATCCCTATTTTCTTGTCTATTTAAAAAAAAAAAAACTTGTCTAGATCTGCAAGGATCATGTTGAAATCCTCAATGCAAATAATTTGCTGTCTAATTCTCTAATTAGGGTACACCCGACTAAGTCAACTCCACTACCTTCACCATCAATTCCCTATTACTATAGCCTAGGGACTAGAAAAGGGAAGCAGGAAGCAATTGAACCTGGAGTCAACTCAGGCTCTGTGCTAAATGCAATTCAATCTGTCTCCTGCCTGGATTTAAAATTATTATAAGGCCTGTTTCAAAAGGCTCACATATGGAAGTTATATAATCTGTCACTATCTCTTTAAGAGCATAAAAACCAGTCATTTCAGTTGTGCTTGTCACTCTATGAATTGCTTTTCCCTATGAAGTAATGGAATGAGTGTTTTAAACTTTGACCTATGAGGACCTATGACGAATTTGTGGAGAAGACAGAAAGAATATGAGGAGAATTTTCTTTCTTTCTAGAGCTGTATTAACTGTTACTTTATGAAGAAACATTACAAAGAGAATTTTATGAAGAGTGAGCTTGGGAAGAGACTATTAAGAACGATGGCTGGGAAAAAGATAAAGAGATGGTTTTTCCTGTCATTACTAGAAAGAAGTTAGAGAAGGGGAGGAGAATGGAGAAGCTTTCGATCTTAGTGGAACCATTTTAACTTTTATCTTGTGAAGAGGATGAAGAGAATTCTTCCAGAAAGACTTTAGCTGTTATTCTGAAGGAACTAAATGGTATGGGAGTCTGTTCTCAGAAGTAAAATCATATGCCATTTCAGCAAGGGTTTGAGATAACTCTTGGTGATGATCATTCTCACATCTAAAATATTGTAAATCATTATCTAGGTCTTGGTTTTTTATTAATGGAATTGTTAATAAATTATATATTTAGTGACTTTAGAATTTACTTGATCTTTGGAGATTAAGGTGGGAAGCTAGGTTGTGCAGTGGATAGAGCACTAGGCTTGGAATCAAGAAGACTCATCTTCATGATTCCAAATCTAGCCTCAGACATTTAGTAGCTGTGTGACCCTAGGCAATTCACTTAACCCTGTTTGCCTCCATTTTTCATCTGTAAAATGAGTTGGAGAAGGAAACAGCAAAACCACTCCAGTATCTTTGCCAAAAAAACCCCCCAAAAATAAAATGGGTCAGACAGGACTGAACACCAACACCAACACCAACACCAACACCAACACCAATTAAAGGATTTAATATAGATAGAGATATGCATAGCTACTTTGAGGGAAGCAGGATTCTCTCATTTGTTAAGTAAATAAAATTCATTGAACTGGTATATTCTCTGAGCTTAGCTGATTAATTGAGAAATATGTTGAAATTGCATTAATTAATGACAAAAGACACAAACATATTCCTGGGTTACCCCCTATCTTGGGATGATAGATTAAATATGGAAACAAGTCAAGTAGTAGGCTATTGAGCAGCTAGGTAGCACAGTGGATAGACCACTGGACTGGAAGTCAGGAAGACTTGTCTTCCTGATTACAAATCTGGCCTTGGTTACTTCCTAGCTGTGTGATCCTGGGCAAGTCACTTTACCTCATTTGCCTCAGTTTCCTCATCTGTAAAATGAGCTGGAGAAGGAAATGGCAAACCGCTCCAGGATCTTTGCCAAAAAAACCCCAAATGAGGTCACGAAGAGTTGGACATGACTAAAACAACTGAATGGCAGGCAAAGGATTTATCTGTAAGTGGGGTTGGTGACCTGTTACACACGAGAGGGTCGTCTTCCTATTCTTGCACACTATTGTTTATTGTTATTAGTTCAGGGCTGACAGTGTGACTTGCACAAGACATAAAGGAGACAAAAATCCCTCTCCTCAGGGATTACAGAATAAACTAGACCAACAAAAAGATCAAGCATGTAACATGCTCACTGTGAGGTTGGTTGACTCTACAGTGGGTGGCATTTTGATTCCTACAAACAATATGGAAAAGAGAAGAGCTACCTGGCCTCCAGCCTTTGTTCTTTCTATTTGAGAGAGAGCCAGATATATATCACAGAGAAGCTCAGGAATTTAGAAATCTCACACCCCCTGTTCTTATGTTTTTCTTCCCAAAGAGCTCAAATCACTTTCATGCTGATCATTTCATTGGTTTATGTGCAGTGGGCAAGTACATTGATGATTCACCCTTGTTTTATGAAAAGGGAAGCTGAGAGCCAGAGAGATAAAGTGTTATTATCATAGATTTCAAGCCTGTGAAGGGTAATTATGTGGAAGATGGTTGTCCACTCGTCCCCATCCCCACTGAGGTCAAAACCAGTAGAATTAGATTATACCAGGAGCAATTCCAGCTAGGTGTGAAGGAGCAGTGGGAAGCAGTCAGAAGGGCACTAGAATTAATGTCAAGAGACATGGGTTTGAAACATGACTGATATCAGCTGTGTGACCACAGGCAGATCCCCTCTGAGCATGTGTGTTTATCATTAAAATGAGGATAACAATCCTTGAACCACCTTGAACTACCAGGCTGTTGTAAGGGAAAGCATCACTTCATATCATCATATGAAGTGCTATACAAATACAGCATGTTTTATTATTGGGAGATATGCACAATAATATGTCCCCTCCTTCACTGGTAGCGTGTTAGCCCTTGGGAGAGCATGTCCCATCCCATGTGTGCTTGGTGGGGTAGATGTTTTCTTGGCATTTTATTTCCTATGATGTTTGGTTAAATGTCTTTTGCTGGAACTGATATGTCTTCTGGTTGGCTGGTAAATGTAAATAGATCATTATGGGCTCATTAGCTATGTGGTTGAGTGGGTGTTGACTCTGAGGGTCTTAAGAAGAATTCTCAGGAGTGGGGTGGGGGGCCACTGAGCTCTGGAATTAGATGAGTGTGATAGTTAATGTATGCTTCCCCCTGGAATTCTATCACAACAGATGTCCTGAATTCAAATTCCAGCTCTGTCAGTCAGCACCTGAGTGACCTTGCACAAGTCATTTCCTTTCTCTAAGCCTTAGTTTCCTCATCCATTAAATGAGGAGGTTGAACTATATGATCTCTAAGGTTCTGCTCATCTCTAAATCTATAATCTCTGGAGTTTGGTGTTCTTTTTTTTAAGGAATATTTCCTGTCTCTCTGTCAGTCTTTCCTGAAGGCAAGGAAATATTCTGTTGTCCCATGCTAATATGGGTGAAAAAAAATAGCTATTGTGACCCTGCTAGTCTCCAGCATATGCACCAAGACCATTTCTAAAATGTTTGTACCCTAGCCAAAGCAAGGAGATTTAAATCAGCATCATGGTGAGCATGTTAGATGTCTGAGACACATTGTAGAAGTGAAAGCTGAATTGTACTTGCAACCTTTTGTATCCCCCAGTTTCTCCGAAGTACAAAAATAGGAAGGTGAGATGGAGACAGCTCAAATTCCTGGCTCTGAAAAACACATCCAGGGGAGAGAAAGAGAAAAGGTTGGGAGGAGGGAGAGTAGAGGAGGAAGGAACACACGTACGTATGTGGAGAGAGACAGAGACAGAGACAGAGACAGAGAGAGAGCAGTTAGTTAAGGTCAAAACAGTGAGAATAACATGAAAAACTGCAAGAGGAATGAGAGTAATATGGCAATGGGGTTGGCTAAATGACAACACTGCCAACATTTTCTTATGACTGAAGCACTGACTTGCCAGGGATGCACAGTGATGGGCTTGGCTAGTTGCGAGGCCTAGAGGGTGGTCTCCCTAGTTATCGTCCACTTCAAGGTTCTCAGCAGCAGAGTCTGAGGGCCATGACCTGCATGGCACGTGCATGTGGTTCAAGTAGTTTTATTCCACAAATCAGCACAGCACAAGCTCTGGATTCTAGACAACCTGACTTCAAATACAGTCTTTGATATTTGTTACTTGCTTAGCAAGTCAATTAACTTCCCTGGGCCTCAGTTTCCTCACATGTAAAATAAGAGTATTGGACTAGTTGGCTTACCAAGTCCTTTTCAATTCTAGATTGATAATCCTATGACCCTAACCCATGAAAGAGACAAAGGAGTTTGTATGCATGTGGTCAGACTTACTCAATATGTACATGTACCTACACATGAGCAACAGAGAGGGCTGAGCCTTCTGGTGCTGACCCTGGCCTAGGAACACCACAGCACCGAACAGCAAAGGTTGGACTGAGGACTAAGGAGACATTTCCAACCATCCTACCAAGTGGAATGACATGTAGGGAAAAGAAGTTTAAACTCTAGGACTGTGAGAACAAAGAATGATTTTATGGGGTCAAAACAGCATTGAATTCAGAGGCAAGAAATCTAACTCCTGTTTCTGATACTTACTCACTATGTGTCTTTGGTCCAGTCATTTCATCTCTATGACTCTCAGTTACCCTATTAAGTAGGGTATGTAAGCAGACTTTGTAAAAATTTCAGGATATAGTAAGGGGCACTGTGACCAAGTGGGATTTATACCAGGAATACAAGGATGGTTTCACATAAGGAAAACTATTAACATAATTGATTATATCAATAACAAAAGTAACAAAAATCATATAATTATATCAATAGATGCAGAAAAAGCTTTTGACAAAACATAACACTCATTCCTATTAAAAAACACTTGAAAGCATTGGTATAAATGGATTTTTCCTTAAAATAAAAAGCATCTACCTAAAACCATCAGCAAGTATTATTTGTAATAAGGATAAAGTAGAAGTCTTCCCAATAAGATCAATAGTGAAACAAGGATGCCCATTATCACCAATATTATTCAATATTGTATTAGAAATGCTAGCAATAGCAAGGAAAACAAAAAGAAATTGAAGGGATCAGAATGAGTAATGAGGTAACAAAACCATCTCTTTTTGCAGACGATATGATGATATACTTGGAAAAACCTAGAGATTCGACTAAAAAGCTAATTGAAACAATAATTTTAGCAAAGTAGCAGGATATAAAATAAACTCACATAAATCATTCAGTATTTCTATACATTACCAACAAAATTCTGCAAGAAGAGCTAATAAGAGATACACCATTTAAAATAACTATAGAAAACATAAAATACCTAGGAATATATCTGCCAAAACAAGCCCAGGAACTACTTGGACATAATTATAAAAAAATTTTCACAAATGAAGTCAGATTTAAGTAATTAGAGAAATATTATTTATGAGTGGGCAGAGCCAATACAATGAAAATGACAATTCTACCTAAACTAGTCCACTTATTCAATGTCATCCCAATTAAATTACCAAAAATTATTTTATTGAGGTAGAAAAAAATAATAATAGAATTCATCTGGAAGAACAAAAGGTCAAGAATATCAAAGGGATTAGTAAAAACTACGTAAAGGAAGGAGGTTTAGCAATACCAGATTTTAAACTGTATTATAAGGTGATAATTATCAAAACTATCTGGCACTAGCTAAGAAACAGAAAAGTAGATCAGTGAAAAGAGTAGACATACAATACACAGCAGTAAATGTTTGCATTTGACAAATGCAAAGATTTAAGCTTTTGGGGAAAGAATTCACTATTTGGTAAAAAAAAAATTATTGGGAAAACTGGAAAGCAGTCTGGCAGAAACTAGGTATGGACCAATATCTTACACCATCTACCAAGAAAAGATCAAAATGGATACATGGCCTAGATATAAAGGAAACTGTCATAATTAGAAGAATATGGAACATATTACCTATGAGACTTATGGATATGAGAAGAATTTATGAATAAACAAGAGATACAGAGCATTGTGAGATGTAAAATGGATAATTTTGATTACATTAACTTTAAAAAAGTTTTTTATGCAAATAAAACAGTGTAGCCAAGATTGGAAGGAAAGCAGAAATTGGAAAAATGAGAAAATAGAGGAAAATGGGAAAGTGGGGAGAAATTTTGTAGACAGTTTCTAGGGGAAAGATGTATCTATCTCAAATATATAAAAAACTTTGTCAAACTTATAAAAATATGAGGCTTTCCTCAATTGACAAATGATCAAAGGATATGAATGGGCAGTTTTGGGATGAAGAAATCAAAGCTATATGTAGTCATATAAAAACACTTTAAATCATTATTGATTAGAAAAATGAAAATTAAAACAACTTTGACATATCATCTCACACCTATCACAGTGGCTAAAATGATAGAAGGGGGGAAATGACAGATGTTGGCAGGGATGTGGAAAAATTGGGATACTAATCCACTGTTGGTGGAACTGTGAACTGATCCAATCATTTTAGAGAGCAATATGGAATTATGCCCAAAAAATTATAAAACTGTGTATACCTTTTGACCTGGAAATATCACTATTGGATCTGTTTCCCAAGGTGATCATGGGAAAAGGAAAAGAAAAGAAAATGTTCTAAAATGTTTATAACAGCTCTCTTTGTGGTGAACAAGAACTGGAAATTGAGGGAATGTACATCAATTGGGGATTGGCTAAACAAGTTGTGATATATGGTTGTGTTGGAATACTCCTGTGGTGTAAGAAATGATGAGCAGGTTGATTTTTGAAAATCATGGAAAGACTTGCATGAAATAATGAAGAGCAAAATGAACAGGACCAAGAAAACATTGTATATAGAAACAGCAATGTTGTTCAAAGAATAACTGTGAGCAACTAAGCTATTCTGAGTATTATAAATATTTAAATCAACTACAAAGGACCTGTGAAGGAAGATGCTGTCCACCTCCAGAGAAAGAATTGATAAATAGAAGTATGTGCAGTATAGTTTTACATATGAATGTGTGTATGTATATATCTGTGTCAAATGGTGACCTTTTCTAGTGAAGGGTGGCGAGGGAGGGAGACAGTTCAGAACTTAAAAGTGTAGGGGGCAGCTAGGTGGCACAGTGGATATAGCACGGGCCCTGGAGTCAGGAGGACCTGAGTTCAAATCTGGCCGCAGACACATAACACTCACTAGCTAGGGGCAAGTCACTTAACCCCAATTGCCTCACAAATAAATAAATAAATAAATAAAAACTTAAAAGTGTGACTAAAAATAAATTAAATCTCTCTCTATTTTTATTATATAAGGGGCAAGTAACAGAGACAATGAGATATCAACTTGTACCTCATCCAGACTTGTAATGGCTGCCCCCTAATTGGGAAAATTTCTGTCAGTCAAGGAGCAAAACTTAGAATGACTTTCCCAGCAGAAAAAGAAGAATCTAACCTAGTATCAGAGTGACACTTGGAGGCTGACACGCCACATCCAGTGGGAGACAGGGGTGACATCACAGGAAGGTGAAGTACCTCAACCTCATAGCTTTACAACATGAGATATAAGAGTTGACTCGGTCAGGTGTTCCTAAGTGTATGCCTCTCTACTAGAGTATTCTATGTATGTGCCCATTCTTCCCTCCAATCTATGTGTATTTGCAGGAAAGGGCCCCTGAGGTTGCTGAGGGACACATTTTATAACTATGATTCTTGGCATGCCATTTCAGGCATGAAAAACCTTTTCTTTGGGGCAGTTGTATTCTCTAGCTAACTACTGAAGTTAAAGACATTGGTAGAGAACTCATTAGCTTTAAAGGTGTACTAATCCAACCTTTTAGTTCGGGTATTCGTGGTAAGGGAGGAAGCAGGGAATGGGGTGCTGACCTGTGGGGGCTCATCAAGTGTTATCTTTTATGGATTCCCTAGTATTGCAAGAAACCATAGGAGAAACCATAACTTTTTTTCTTTTTCTTTTTGTTCTTAGACTAACTGGCTAATCAGTTTTCCAATGTTTTTCCTGAACAAATCAGACCACTCTTTGGACTCACTCTTACAACCCATTCTTGGACTCACAGGTTGGGTCTCTAGAGGTGGCTACTACTTCTACCCTCAAGGTTTTAGGAGTAACCCTGAAGGGATGAAAGGTGGCTTTAATACTATCATTAATGAATCCCTATCCAAAGGATCTCCCCAATATGAATTGCCAGTTAATAACTCCCCAATATAATTTGACCAATTAACATCAATTAGCCTTTACAAAAGGATATTTACTTAGAAAGTATATCAAGAACCAAAGTTCGACAACCTGACAAATTGAGAGCATGCTTACTTCTACTACCTTAGTGCCTAAAGAGTGGAATTAAAGTGATGGTTACAAAACATTCCCCTACCCAAGTTCACTTCTGGATGTGGCATAGCCAATGGACTAGTTACTCCATGACTTGCAAGACACAATGTCTTTACTACAGGGTTGATTCATTGCTGGACTGAAATCAAACAGGTTGCTTCTCTGGGCCAGCTCGTCTCTGGATTCAGCTACTTCTATTATGAGCTCTGATTGCTGAGGAAATCTTTTGTGGTTCTTTTGACCTTTCCAAAGCTCACAAGGTCATTGTTTGGTCTGTCCCAACTTCAATGCTTTTTCAGCAAAGATCAAAAAAGAATGAAACACAGCAGAGACAAAAGACACAGGGACACCATACATCCACAGCCACATGTTAACCAAGTGGTGAAGATAAGGTTGCCCAGTAGGGGAGATAAGGGAGCCAGTAGCTATTGGCAAGCCACCATCACTTCCAACACTACTACCTCTCCCTGACATGGCAGCTATATCAGTTCTTGCCTCATTCATCATCAAGGAAGAGAGGGGGATTTTGTTCAAGTCTTTTGTGTGTACACTCAGTTCTGGATCAGCTGTCAATTAAAGACTTTCAATCACCACAAAGTAAACCAACAGGAAGCAGTCAGGAAATAGTTAAGCATACTCTCATTTGGGGAGGGAAAGGTCCCCTCCATCAACAGTTTCTAAAAGTATACTCACCAAGCCCCCACATGGATTGACATCTGACAAATGATATTGCATATGAACCTAAGGACCAGATTCACCAATCCTCCCATTAGACTTGCAGATAACTTTGCACGATTTAGATGCTCAAAGTACTTATATCCATTGCATTACTGTATCAGTTATGATATATGAGCAAAATGCGTATTGTATCACTCACACACTACAGCCCAACAATGCACACCAGGCCCACACAGTTGTAGCAACTCCTCTGGTCTACCTGTGTTCCACTTCCACTCGCAGATTAGTTCCCCTAGGGGATGACTACCCCAGGTTCAAGGTATACTATGACTCTGAAACACCAAAACAATATTTATTAGTTTTTTTTTCCCCTTTACTGTTGTGTTCCATTTTTTTTTTAACCAGAATTTCCTAAAGGATATGCCTCACCCATACTGACCCATTTTGCATCTGGTTTCCTCATGAGTCTCCTCAGAGGTCAGGGCAGTTCAGATTTTTTATTTGCTCATTTAAGATATTTTTAATTACAATGAGAAGGATGATTGGGACCTCTGGGTAGAGAGGTTTGCAGCTGCAAATATTTATCAGTAATGTTAGTATTTTCATTACCGATAATCCTGGCAAATGAGAAACTATAATCCTGAGGATTTATTTTGCTAATTGAAAAAGTGTTGGAGCAGGGGTCTCAACTCCCCCAGAATTCCTCCTCTGATATCAAGGATGCTTTGTATCACTTTCAATAGGTCTTACCCACTTGCCTGGAGAGAAGGCCAGTTCAGGCCAACGAAGTCATCAAGACAGCAAAATGGATTTTATTTTTTGATAAATGGGAAAGCAGGATGAGAAAGGTCAGTAAGATGTAATTGAATGACTAGGGTAGGAAAAGTGGGGCAGCTGCACTAAGCACATCCCATGAGAAATCAAGGGCATTTCTCTCCAAGTTGCCTCCCAGTGATTCTATCCAGAGTATAAAGGCTTAGCTGAGAGAATGGAAGGCAAGATTAATAATAATAACAGCAACAACATTTATATAGTGATTCAAAGTATACAAAGAACTTTACAAATATTATCTCACTGATCCTCACAATTACTATCTCCATTTTACAGATAAGGAAACTGAAACTCAGAGAAGTTAAAGGATTTGTCCAGAGTCACATAGCTAGCAAGTATCTGAGGCTGAATTTCAACTCAAGACTTCCTGATTCACTCAAGGTCCAGTGCTCTATCCACTCTACCACCTAGCTGCACACCATGAATGAATAAATGAATGAATGAATGAATGAATGAATGAATGAAAAAAAATGAATGAAAAAGCATTTATTAAACTCTTACTATGTAAGAGTTGGGGACACAATACAAAAAGGAGACAGTAGCCCAGCTGGTCACAGAAGACATAGAGACTGGAGCCAAGAGCTATTTCCTTTAATATTTTCCATTCTAAGTTACTATTGTAGGGTGGAATTCCTGGGGAGGAAGATGTTGCAATAGTGGTATACATGACTTATCCCAACTCTACTCAGACCTGAGATTTATCTCTAGGTTCCAGGAGGAGTGGAGCTCAATTGAATTGTTGAACAGTTGATGAACCCATAGAGATGACCACTATAGAGATCATCTTTCTCAGGACCCAAGGGTTGGAGCTCCCAAACTTTTTATTAGTATGGGTCGAACTAACTTCAGGAGACTTCTGTACCCCATCCTTTTTCTCTCTAGCCTTGCTAATGTTAGAAGGTAGAAATATACTCTAATGGGCTATATATGAAATAATTTTACTGTTTATTCTTTCTGTAATAGCCATTTAAATATATATGAAGTAATATTGTAGAGTAGAAAGAGCATTGGACTGGGCACCAGCATATTTTAGTCTTGGCTCCACTTCAAATTAACTACATGACCTTGGGTAAGTTAATTCTCTTCCCTTGGCCTAAGTTTTCTCCTCTTTAAAATGAACTACATGAGTTCTAAGGTTCCTTCTAGTTCCTAAATCCTATGAATCTATTCTAATACTTGCATGAGACATTTACACCCACTGTAACAACTCACACCTTTCTATGGCCATGAAGACCTCTACTCATTTGATGGGATGATTTACATCAACCTGCCCTCATCCTGAGAGGTCTGAGTTCCCAGAGAAGGACCACTATCATATGATTATAGTCAAATTCTCTCAGGGTCTTAGGCATGAACCTATTATGAAGACATATAGTCCCTTTACTCATTACTTTAGCTCTTGAACCCCCACTGGTGTGCTGATATTTATATAAACCAGTCACTCACAAGGATGTCATTTTTAGATCCTAAACAAAACCATTTATGTAGTAATAGAACTAAAAAAAATAACATCATAGGTACTCATATACTAAAGCAAATGTAGTAATGAGAGAAATAATTATAAATAACCAATGATTTGGGGAGAGCCAAAGTCCCCCTCTTTTTCTAAAGTCCTGATTTTTAAAAGTTCAGTCTCTTGAAGGACATTACTGATAATGAGATTGGACTTTCTTGTTCAGACTCCACCCTGTTGGAGTAGCCCTTGTGTTCTGCTGAGGCTTGGGTGGGGCATAAATTCTTTGAATAGATCATCCAAGGCTGGGGAGGAAGGAGAGAAATTTAAATGGATAATATAATCAAAGTTCAGGTCCAGCCGCTCATTGTAATATTCATTCTCTCATCAATTGTTAACCAATCAAGGTTGATGCCCACCCTGGGGAACACCTACTCACCAAATGACCATCCTTTTATTAATAAATGTGCTGGCCTTATTAATAAAACGATTAAATCACCCTGAAACTATGTCTCTAGAACCTTTTAAATCTCCGTATTAGTTACAAATACATTAAAATCCAGACATAAATCTGGGTCATACTTTGTCAAAATATACTCACTATATATGAGGGGAGAGTGTACAGACACAGAAACACAGAGAAGCACATGAAGAAAGAAAGCTGATGCATTTGGGGGTAACTCATAACTCTGGACTGCAGGCTTTGATGCCTTTGGTTCATTCAGGAATATCTGCACTACATGAGTGAAGCTACTTCTCTGGTAAATACTTGTCTACAGATCTTCACTGTTCTGCTTGGGAAATCCTCCCCTCTTCTCTTCTTGAACCAATGAAGCATTTACACACTCTTTCAACTTACAATCACCCTTTAAAAGACATTGAGAAAAAGTGTTACACTACTAAATTGGCTAGCAGCTCCTTTTAAATCAAAGAACTACCACAAAAACAAACAAATGAATAAAAAACATCCTGGCAATTTTATGGTAGAGAAATCTGTGATGAAAGAGATAATTTGGGCCTGAGGTAAGAGAAGTTGGGTCTGGGAACTTACAGAATCTTAAAATTTTGGAGCTAGAAGGAACCTTAAAAATCATCTAGTTGACAGCATTAACTCTAAATGAATACTAGTATTTTCTATTTACATTCATTCACTCATTCATCCAAAAGGCATCACAGTATATATAATGGAAAGAGTACCAGCCTGAAAGTCAGTAGAGACCTGGGTCTGAATCCTAGCTCTGGCTCTTATATACAATTGTGTGATCCTAGGCAAATCTCATGTCCCTGAGTATCAGGTTCTTTCATCTGTAAAATAAGAATAACAATATTGTAATCCCTACATCATAGGGACTATGTCATTGTGAAGAAAGTGATTTTTAAAACTTAATATTAATGTGAATTATCAACAACCATTCACTGATAAACAGCATGACACAGTGGATTGAGGCCAGACCTTGAATTCAGATCAAATCTTGCCTCTGAGTTCAAATCTTGCCTTTGACACATTAACTGTATGACTTCTCAGTATCTCAAGGGGAAGCAGTTTCCATCCTTGGAGTGCCCCATCCTAGTGAAATCACAGTCAGACTGCCCATCTTTTCTTCCCCCCTCCCCCCCAAAAAAATCAACATATTTTTATTAAATGCTTACTGTGTACATAGTTACTAAGGACAATAACTACGACAGTGCCACCGCCTTCATGGAGCTTACAGTCCAGCTATTTTTTTTATTTCTGACATCAGGACTTCTATTTTCTAACACTTAACTATTTAATGGATTCAGTAAGCATTTATTGAATTCTTGCTGTGTGCAAGGCTCTTTTCTCTAGAACTGGGGAATGGCTTCTGTTCACAGATCAACTGGCTAACTATACATCTTTTCTTTCACCTTATTCATCAGAGTCCAAGTATATCTCCCAAAAGGCAACAGGCACTTGTGACAACTTGTCTTTAAAGTCCCCTCTCTACTCTTTGGGGCAATTTCACAAACAGGCAACTTGCCCAGCTTCTTAGTATTCCTTGGTATGGAATGACTTCTTGTAAGATCTCTTTCTCATGTATTCCCAAAACATATGATCACCTTGCTGAAATTCTTTAAAAAGAACTCAAGCATCATACCATCATTTGCTTCTGTCAGAAATCTTTTAAGCTGAAGTTATTGCTAGTTGGTAGACTTCTTTCAGCTGTTCTCTTAGCCAAGAAATGCTCTTGAGTTGGGAGTTAGGAGTTGCTGAGTTGGGAGTTACTACATGCTCACCGTTTTCTGCAACTCCAAAGCACATCAACAAGTAGGTATGGCTCATGTCTCTAAACTCTGAACCAAGGTAGACTTTAAGAACAAATTATTAGAGATAGTTCTGGCTTAATTAGGTATCAAGAAGTCTAAAACTAATGCCTTTACCATTTCCAAAAAAAGACTCATGACCTGAACATTTTAATCATATGTCGCTATATAGGAGAGGGACCCTGAAGCATGAATAGAAATCTCAACAGAGTCAATGCATGGTCTTTCTAGCACAGACATAGAATGCTACCAGAAGTAATGCTTTAGGCTTTATGCTATTTGCTAATATTTGGGTGACAGTCACACTTGTATCAGGTCTAAGTTGAAAGGGAATTCATCACTCCTACTTCTGTTCCTTAATGTTTTACAGAGGAAGAAAAATTCTGTTCCGAAGAATAGCACTTTTAATACTTGAGGATAGCTTCCTCTCTGACATCCCCTAAGTCTTCTCTTTCTTTAGGCTTCATATTTTCAGTTGTTCCAACTGGCATAGATGGCATCCTCCTCAAATTTACAGGTGACATAAAATTGGGAGCTAAAACAAAAGAATTGGATTACAAAGTCAGGATTAAAAGACCTTGACAGGCTAGAACATAGGGTTGTCTCTAATAAGATGAAATTAAATAGAAATTCATATAAAGTTTTAATGCTTACATTTAGAAAATTGACTTCACAAATATAATATGAGGGAGGCATGGTTAGACAGCAGTTTTTCTGCAAAAGATCTGGGAATTTTAATAGACCAAAAGCTAAGTATGAATCAGCAGTGTGATGTGGCAGCCAAAAAAAAGCTAAATTATACCTTGGGCTGCATTAGGAGAGGCATTGCTTCCAGGAATGGGGTGGTGATAATCCCACCACAAATGGATAGATGAGAGCATCATTCTCAAACTTTTTAGTCTCAGGATCCCCTTACACTCTTAAAAATTATTGAAGATTTCAAAGAGCTTTTGTTTATGTGAATTATGCCTGTCACCATTTGCCATATTGGAAATGAAAACTCATATAGTTTAAAATATTTATTAATTCATTTCAGAATAACAATAATAAACCCATTACATGTTAACAGAAGTAACATTTTTATGAAAAATAACTATATTTTTCAAAACAAAAAAAATTCATTGAAAGAATGGCATTGCTTCACATATTTTTGCAAATCTCCTTAATGTCTGGCTTAATAAAAGGCAGTTGGATTCTCATATCTGGTTCTGCGCTCAGTCTGTTGTAATATGTCACTTTGGTTGAAGTATATGAAGAAAAATCTGACCTCACATAAACATTTCTTAGGAAAAGGGAGAAGTATTTTAATAGGAAAACAACATCTTAGTATTATTATGAAAATTGTTTTGACCCCAAGGATCCCTTGAAATGATCTTGAAGACTGCAAACAGTCTGCAGAGCACACTTTAAAAACTGCTGGGCAAAGGAATGTACAATGAAGGGCAACTATAATTGCGAAGGGCCTTGAGTCCTTGTCATATGACCATCTATTGAAGGAACTTGGTGTTCTTAGGTTGGAGAAGAGAAAATTTATGGGAAAACCTGATAGTCTTCTTTAAGGGTTGGTTGTCTTATAGAACAGGGATTAGACTTGTTCTATCTGCTCCATAGATAAGCATCAGGAGCAAAGGGTAGAGGTTTTAAAAAGGCCAATTTAGGCTTGATTTGGGCGGGGCGGGGGAGTTCATAACAATTAGAGCTTTCTCAAAGTAGAATGAGTTGCTTTGAGAAGTGGTGGGTTGCCTCTCTTTAGAAGTCTTCAAGTAGAGTCTAGATAGCCACTTATTTGGTATGTCATAGTAGGAATTCCTTTCAAGTATATATTGTACTAGATGACTCTGAAGTCCCTTCTGATTCCCAAATTTTGTGATCCTGCCACTAATCCTCATGACACAGACTCAGAGCCCTTTGCTTATCCTGATTGCTCTCCTCTGGATGCTCTTCTACTTATCCATGTCTTTTCCTAAAATGCCCTGCCCGGAATTGAAGGTTATACTCTGGATGTGTCTTACTATGGTAGAGTACATTGAGAACTGTTGACTCCTTTTTTCCTGGAAATTGTGTCTCTCATAATGCAGCCCAAGATGGCATTAGCTTTTTTTTTTTGATGCCACAGCACCTTGCTAAATCATAGTGAGCTTATAGCCCAATAAAAAAAAAAAAGAAAAAACTTTTCCAGCCAAACTTCTATACTTCCTTTATCTTATATCTGTGAGGTCCATTTTTTGGATGCAAGTGTAAGACTCTACATTTATCCCTAATAAATTTCATCTTATTAGATTTGGCCCACTGTTCTAGCTTGTCAATGTCTTTTTGAATTCTGACTCTGTCATACAGTGTGTTAGCTATCTCTCCCAACTTTGTGTCATCTGAAAATTTGATAAGCTTGATATTTATGCCTTTACCCAAGTCACTGATAAAAAGCATTGCACCGCATGGTTCCAAACAAAGTTCTATGTGGCACTCCACTTACTCCTTCAGACCCATTGGACATCAAACCACAAATGACTCCTCTTAAGGCCTGACTATTCTACCAGTTCTGAATTCAGTCAATTGAACTATTGTCAAATTCTTATCAATATTTCCCACTAAAACCACATATAAAAGACTGACAAGAAATTTCCTAAAATCTAGAAGAACCCTATATACATCATTCTCCTGATTGATCAGTTTAGTCATCCTATCAGGGAAGTAAATTAATTTAGTCTGGAATGATCTGTTCTTGATGACACCATCATCATTTAGTAATCACTGCTTCCTATTCTAGATATTCACTCACCATCCCTTTAGTCAGTGTGGTAGAGTAGATAAAGCACCAAACTTAAAATCAAAAAGATCTGGTTTCAAATCACCCTTCAGACAGTTACTGTCTGTGTTACCCTGGACAAATTACTTAGGGAAGGGAATAAGCATGTATCAAGGGCCTACTATGTGCCAGGCACTGTGCTACATGTTTTACAAATATTATCTCATTTGGTCTTACCTTTTTTTGGGCCTCAGTTTATTTATCTAAACCAAACCCCTTCATTTAAAATGAGACACCTAAGGTATTTTCTAACTCTAAATTTATGATTGTATAAGTAGTTGCCTAATTTTGGACAGTCAATAATTAGTTTAATGTCAGATACATATGTAGTAGAGTTGATAGGGAAGTCTCCTGTGTTGGGGGTAGGGGGAGAGTTAAATTGACAGTAATGAGAGTCAATTCTAGGCAGTGCCAGGAAATTAGCTCTTATATAATCTATCTGGAAAAGCTTCTTGGAGGAACTGTTTGGGGAGTGTATTGAGTTTTCATTTATCCTTTAAGCAAGTATCTTTCTCCCAATGTCTTTGTATCTTCTCAAAGGAGTTGTGTACATTTATGTATCTGTCTTGTGTATTTGAGAAAGAGACAGATAGAGAAACAGAAATAGAGAAAGTAAACAATGAGACAGAGATGGGGGAAATCTCTCAGAATTCTGACTAATAATCCTGGAAAAGCCTACCTTTGCTAGATTTAGGCAAATGGCTTTGCTGTGCAATGATTCCCAACTATATTCCCCCTCCCACTCTCCTTTCTTCCACAAACATGCTTTAAAGAAAATCTAATCAATTCTGAAATCCACAGGCTCTCGTGCTAAAATTCCATCTGGAAGAAAGTGGATTGGTTTTCCTCCACTGGGTTTGCTGGACAGTTCCCTCTCACTTCTATGGGGGCAACTTATTAACACTGAAATATCTGAACAATAAGAAAATATCGATGACTCCTATGGTCAATACCAAGATTCATTGACCCAAGCAGCAAATATGGAAGATGGCAAATTCAAGGTCACTACCTGGAGGGACAAAAATAAATCTCAATAAGAATCTCAAATAGAATGTGAACATTGCTGTATATATTTTGTTACCCCTCAATCAAATGATCAACAAGCATTTATCAAATACCTTCTGTGTTCCAGACACTGTGCCAGGCCCTAGGGAAACAAAAAAAAAAATAGAAAAATTTCCACTAACAAGGAGCAGACATTTTATCAGGGGAGACAATATTTGCGTATATAAATCAATACAGAAAAATATTTTTAGAATAAACAAATTATAGATATGCTAGAGTTAATTAGAGAGGGCACTAAGCCATTAGAGAAATCAGGGGGGAAAAAAGCTTTGTTTAGGAGATGATGCTTAAGTTACATCAAGAAGGAAGCAAGGGATTCTATGAGGTGGCAATGAGAGGGGAGTGTAGTCTAGGCATGAGGATTTGGAGTCCACAGGTATGGAGATAGGAGATATAACGTTTATGAGGAGCAGAGAGAACTGTTTGGCTATACATCAGTGAATCTGAAAGACTGTGATATATAATGAGGCTGCAAAGATAACTTTGGAGACAGGTTGTAAAGGGCTTTGAAATTCAGAGTTTATATTTGGTCCTAGGGGCAATGGGGAGTCACTAGAGTTTGTTGAGCAGCAGAGTGACATTGTCAGATCTTCACTTAAGGAATTTCACTTTGGCAGCTATGTGGAGGATGGATTGGAATGAGGAAAGACTTAAAACAGGGATACCAATTAGGAGGTTATTGCAATAGTCCAGATGGGAGGAGAAAGGGTCTGAATTAAGGTAAACTAATTTAAATAAAGTAAATTAATTTACTCTATGAGTAAAGAGAAAGATTCTGATGGGAGAGGTGTTTTACAGTTAGTAACAATAATATTAGGCAATTGTTTAAAATATGGGATGAGGGAGTGTGGAATTGAAGGTTATAAACCTGGGAACCTAGAAGAATACAAGTGCCTCTATCAGAAATAGAGCTATCTAAGGTGTTGCAATTATTCCTCTGTCTTTAGAAGCACAGGTTAGTACTGAAGAGGAGATGAGAATAGATAACAAGCGAGAGGGAACTGTCTTCGCTGCTGCTGCTAGGGATCAATCCTACCCCAAGACCCTTAAATGTCTGTACTTTCCACTCCACTGGCCACATTCCTAAGTGTAGACAGTCCAGAAACTGGAGAGGGAAATTGGGAATTAAGAAAGGTGGTGTAATGAGGGTATAAAGAAACAAACTGGTTATGTACTAGTAGGCTTAACTTTCTTTTATGTCTTGTCTCTCCCAACTAGAGTGTTAGTTCCTTGATATCAGGGACCTCAGGGACTGTCTCACTTTTTCTTTATGTGCTTAGCATAGTTCCAAGCACTTAAACACTTTTTCATTTATTCCATCAGCACTTCTGTTGCTGGCAGATTTATTTAACGATGGCAAGAATGTATACTTTGACTGCTTCATCTAGCTTTTGCACTTGCCCTTAGCATCATCTTCATATGAATCAAATAGGACCTTAGGAAGCAGATGTACCTAAGTGTCCAGTTTCCCATACTGTTCTATGGTCTTTAGGGAATGAGAAAAAGTCTCCAAAAGTGAGCCTGGAAGATAAGTTTTAATTTTTTAATTTAATTTTTATTTTAATTAAATTTAATCAGGAATTTAAGAGGATTTACAAGGAATTGTCTAACTCCAACTCAGATACGTTGTCTGAATAAAAAGGACCTCATGATAGGACAGACAAAGGCTGTACTAAGAACAGATTTTATCTTAGCCTAGGGACATTCTGCTAGCTTTTGTTAGCTACCTCCCTGGGCTCATAGCCTAGGTTCTATACTGAAAGAACATCAGCCTACTTTTATCAGGGAGAGACTTTATAGCCACAGCAATTCAATATATGGAAGCAGAGAACAGCAGATGGCCTCAAAGAGCTAAAGCTCAGAAGATAGTACTTCAAACTTAAAGTAGATTTTTTTAGGGGCCTAAATATGAGAGGGACTCTTAGGGATATAGGAACATAAGATTTTTTGTAAAGAGTAATCTGTAAAGATAAGAGGTCATGGTAGTTTTTTCTCCAGGAATGTTCTGATGGAACAGCAGCCCTACACCATTACAATACCTAAAGCATGGCTCATCTGGATGACTGGTCTATGCAAGCTTTGTGAGACAACTTGCTGTGAAGAGGACCAGGCCAAAGTAGCTACTGGAAGGCTGAAGGCTGGAAGAGGAGTTGATGCTAGAAAGATCTGAGATGCTTATCTACCTATGTTTAACCAATATAAGTGTGTGGAGGGAGGCATCCAGGGATAGCTTTATTACAATTGTGTATTCACCTCCATCTTTTGTTTATCAAGGCCCTGTCTTTATCAAGGGTCCTCAGACCCTTGTGACAACCCCTCCTAAGAAAAAGGGTTTTTTTTTGTGAATTTGAGGGATGTGTTGGGTTGAATTTTTATGATTTTTTGAAGTGATGGGAAAGTGATCTTTGTTTTATATTTCTTACTTTATCTCTTGGTGGGAGGAAAGAAAGTTAGCTAGCTCAGAGATTACTTAGAATTGTAGATAGAGACACAAAATTCCACCATGCCATCAAAAGTTTTTGTGACTATCTCAGACTGAGCCTGATATTTTAGAAGAGATTAACGACCTCAAACCACAGTGTCCAGGTAAACTTAATATGAATTCAGTTGTCCAGAATAGAAGGGGAGGAGTGTGGGGAGGAATAGTTCAGGGATGGAAAGATACTATTTTCTCTAAGGCCCATGAGGGAAGAATTCCAATCTAGAAGAATCCGTGAGGGGACAAGTCAAGACTTCAGGAAAATGTAGCTAGGTCAAACAGCTTTCAGTCTGAGATTGGGCAATTTGTCTTTTTATGTACTTCTATTGTCATATTATTTCTGAATTTATATGTGGGGAAATAATTGAGGCTTTGTGCTGGCAAAAATACAGTGCAAAAGTAAGGAAGGAAAGAAAAGAAACACGCATTTATTACACATTTATTACATATGGATCGTGCTAAGCATTTTACAAATATTATTACGTTTGAACCTCAAAACAACCCTTGGAGGTAGGTAATATTATTTCCTCCATTTTACAATTGAGGAAACTGAGGAGGACAATGATCTAGTGGCTTGCCTAGTGTCACATAGCTAGTAAGTATCTGAGGCAGAATTGGAACTCAGATCTTCCAGAATCCCAGATCAGTGGTCTATTCACTGGGCCACCTAGTAGGGATCTTTTTGCTTGTAGATATGCATGATAAAGACAGGAAAGTGGATTCTGCCTTCTTCACTTAGCTTCATTTACACACCTAAGAAGATCAAAAGAGGCCTAACTTGGAGCCCCAACACATAGCTTCTAACATAGTTTTTTGTTTTGTTTTGAGAGGAAGAAGAAGAGGGTTTGTCAGAGTCCTCAGAATGGGTTTGGGGAACACAAGTTTAAAATTAAGGATTAAAGAAAAGTAAACTTTCTAACCCAAAAATCAGATAATTGTCTGGGACCATGGACCTGGAATCATCACCAGGTGATCAAATGGCAGCCTCTTTATCTGGATGAGACAGCTCATAAGGACAGCAACTAAGAGAACATTAGCCTACTTTTGTCAAGGAGAGGCTTTCTACTTACTATTCTTCAATAGATGGAAGAGAAAAGTAGATGACCCTGAAGAGGTCACTTTGGCAATCATGAGACCAATGGAGATGCCCAAGAGAGGCAACACCCTAGAGGGTAGAGACATGCCATGCTCCAATAGGGAGCAACAGAGTGCTGTTGTGATGGTAATACCAAGGACATTGGTAGCTCTGCAGCATGGAGATTGTAAGAGCTGCCCCAGCCAGATGTGTATCATGGAAAATTATGTTTCTATATGTGTGGCCTGAACTTGGTATGTGTTCCTTCACACATGCTTACTAGCTACATGTGCTCCCAACATGAATGCATTCCATTCATCTTCTCTGATCATACGTTCATTGTGTGGCATAGTAATCAGTGAGAGAGTATACCACATGTGTGCATAGGTCAGAGGAAGGGGGATCTTTTTTGTCATTTTATTTGCTATGCTGTTTGATTGAATCTCTTACTTTGAATTAACACGGAGGTATGGTTTGATTGAGTAATAACAATCATAGCTAACATAGCTAACGAACTTTAAAATTTGCAAAGTACTTAGCGTCCATCATTTCATTTGATCTTCACAACCACTCCGGGAAGTGATATTATTATTATCCCCATGTTACAGATGGAAAAACTGAAACTGAGAAGGGCCAAGTGATTTACCCAGAGGCTCATAGCTAGGAGGTGCATATAGTGTAGAATTCAAAGCCAGGTCCTCCTGCTGAGAAGCCCAGTGATCTTTCTACTGTACCTACAGAGTATAACGAATCTGGAATATCTTTTCTGGGGCTCAAGAAGGATGGTGCCAAGTGCTACAAATGTCCTGTTTTAGAAATAAAAAATTAGAAAACACACTCATGGTCCAACTTGTGTGGCAAAAGAAAGAAGGGGAAAGGAGAAGTAGGTATCAGAAGTGGGTACCAAGAGTGTCAATGAAAAAGAAAGGGAAATACATAATTAGAGATTGTATGGAGTGATTTGACGAGTCGAGGGAGCCAAACACAGTCATGGGTCTGGAAGGTGATCTTGGGTTAGAGTTCATTTGTCAAAAAAGTTTATAGAAATTAAGGAATGGTAGAGTTCCCCAAAGCCCTATGGCTGAAGAGCAAGGTACTCTGTACACTTCCAAAACAACAACAACAACAACAACAATACCTGGGACTTGTAAATCCTAGCTATAAATTATTTTATCATTAATAAATTATTATATTTATTATTAAAATTATTAAAGCACTATATATAGCATTTAATGTTTACAAAGTGCTTTACAAATATTATTTCATTTTATCATCACAGAAACTCTGAGAGGTAGGTCTTATTATTATACCCATTTTACAGATGAAGAAACTGAGGAAGACAGAAGTTAAGTGATTTGCCCAGGGTCACACAGCTAGTAAGTATATGAAGTCAGATTTGAACTCGGGTTATCCTGTCTGGAGAGCCAGCTAATCCCCTTGTACTACCTAGCTGTCTCTAAAAATAGTGATACCCCGGAAAAGTGATATAGATCAGCAAGGCCTAAGGCCCAGGGTTATGACCTATCCTTTCGCCTCTTGTGTTGTTCATTTAACCATCTTCTGCCTGGATTGAAATGTTGTGGCTGTGATAGAAAGATGAACAGAGAGGTGGAAGAAAAGATAACCACATATCACTTGGTTTTGGTCTCACATGTACCCCACATTCTGGTGCAAACAGACCAGTGTCTTTTGGTAATATCTTTGCACTGCCCTCTGCTAGGCCGAATATTCTCTACTGGCTGCTGGATATTTCCTCTTGTCCCTTTGTTTGGTGTCCCTTCTGGTCTCATGACCACCTAGCTTTTTGCTGTAACCATATGCTGGGCTTCCTTTCTTTAAAACCATCTTTATGATTCTACAATCAACACATTTGCTAGGAGGATTTCAACATTTCCATGAAAACACTGAGCTAATGTTTTAAAAAATCATATGCCTCATGCTTAGGATCGTTGGCGTCACTGGTGCTAATTAGGCCAGGATTTTTGAGTTCTATGCCTGCCTTGGCAGATGTTTATTGAGGAGGGTGTAAATTTGGTGATCACAGGGAACACCATGGCAATGAGAATCATAAAAAAGCAAAAACAATTTTGTTAAAGTGAGAGAAAAGATAAGTAAGAGGGGGAGTTTATATTTCTAACAGTTAGAGAATCTGGTTGGCTTATATGGTGAGCTCTCATCATCATGAGTTTAATTTGGGTAGAAGCTTCACTGAGCAAGGCCAGAGCAATGCTTTTTATAAGGAACTGAATTCTTTGTCTGGGAATCATGTCAGCAATTGGATCCTGCAAAACAGGTGTTAACCAGTGGTTCAGTACTTGGGTGTTATACAAAACACATGGTCAAAAAAAGGGAAATTCCACAGGCCAGGTTCAAGCAGAGGCTCCTACATGCCTGAAACCAGGAGAGGCTTACTCATTCAATATGTCTTAATGTACATAAGCTCTTCTCCAAGATTATGGGTCTACTACAGCAGAGAGCTTTGGCCTCAAACTGCAGCCCTCCATCTTTCGAAGGTGTTATTTGTAATGGAATGAGGGAGGAGAAGGATGTGAGCAGGGAGGCTCAGCTCAGCACCATCCTATTAAACTTGGTGTATTGCACTAGAGTGCTGCTCTTGGAATAAGGAAGCCCTGGGTTTAAATCTTACCTCAGATCCTTATTAAATGTGTGACCCTGGGCAAATCACTTAACCTTGTTTGCTTCAGTTTGATCATCTGTAAAATGAGGTGGAGAAAGAAGTGGCAAGCCACTATAGTATCTATACCAAGAAAACCCCAAATGGGATCACGAAGAGTCAGACATGACTGAAAATGTGCTAGAGTGTACTAGAATGCACAACAATTGTACTAGAGTGATACTCTTGGAGTAAGGAAGTCCTGGGTTTGAATCCTACCTCAGACCCTTAATAAATGTGTGACCTTGAGCAAATCATTTCACCTCTATTTGCCTCAGTTTTTCTAATCTGTAAAATGGGGATAATAAAAGCACTTACCTCCCAGAGTTGTTGTGAGGATCGAATGAAATAGTATTTGCAAAGTGCTTTGTGGATCAAATAAGGAGCTGTGCAGAGTACTTTGAAAACGTTAAAGGGTAATAAAAATGTCCATTGCTATTCTTACTGGGGGGGGGGGGGGAATAACTCAAAGGAAAAGTTCTCCAGAGAGTGGATACAGGCATCATCTTTATTCATTCAGTAAGACTCAAGCATCTAATATATGTATAGCACAGTATTTGTGGCTATAGGGGATAAAGAAGAAAGAGAAGATATCTCTTCTCTAGTAGTTCATAATCTAGTTGAGAGAGAAAATACAGGCAGCTAGGTTATTGTTAAGGAACAGTACAAGACAATACATGATTCAGTGCTGAAATGAGTGGTACTAACATGAAGTGCTGAGAACAGGAAGATCAATATGGACTGGCACATTTAATGAAGGCAGATGTGGGACTCCCAGTTTCAGACTTGGACTGGATTCTGAAGAATGAGTAGGATTTAGGAAGGCAGAGGAAAGAGGAAGCAGTAACACCTTACCATAACACAGCACTTTGAGATTTATGAAGGTCTTCCATCTATATAGTTTTATTTGTTGCCCAGAACTACCTCATGAACTAGACAAGTAAATATGGTTATGCCTGTTTTACATATGAGGAAGAACTCTGAGAATCGAATAATAATGACAATAGCTAATATTTATATAGCACTTTAGGGTTGCAAAGAGCTTTACAAATATTCTCTCCTTTCAATCCTCACAATAATCTGGGAAGTGGGTGCTATTACTATCCTCATTTTACAAATGAGGAAACTGAGGTAGACATGTTAAATTTAGCCCAGGGTCACACAGCTAATAAGTGTCTGAGGCTGGATTTGAACTCAAATCTTCTTGTTTGCAAATCTAACACTCTATGCATTGACCTTCCTCTTGCCTTCCATCTCCTGCTGCTTGTGTCCCCTAAGGGAAGAAGGCAAGGGGCCAAGTCTAGTAGATTTTCATATGGGCCAGTACAAGGTAACTCCCACCTCTTGTTGTCAGCCTGATCTCCCATCAGCCATATAGAGAACCTCTGGTACAAAGAAGAACATCCTTCCCTTTGACCTCAAGTCTTCCTTCTTCTTCTGTGCCTGTCCCTTAGGAAAAGAGACAAGTAGGTGGGGAGAGGAACTTCCATTTCTCATAGTGCAGGTTCAACTTTCATTCTCTGCTGCACCATTTTCTGTATAATTTCCAGCCTTTGGAAGGAAGAAGAGTAATGAAAGAGACCTCCCATATGACCATCTGACCAGTGCCTTCCATCTAGTACTGCACTTGTCTCCAGCCTGATCTGTAGCATCCTTTGGGAAAAATGGTGCTCTCCACCTTAAATATTCTCACACCTGGTCATACCCTACTTATCCCAGTGGTTCTGAACCTACATAGGTTATCACCCAAACTCCACTCCCCATCCCCCACATCTGAATCCTTATACTCATCACCCCACCCTAAAACTCCAACCAAACAACACTCTCCTCTTCTACTGTGTCTTCTAGAATGCCTGATCCAAGGCAACAAACTTCCCTTCATACTAAATCTTTTCCTTTCCCACTCCTTCCATCTTCCAACTATTACTGAAATCAGGCTCCCTTCTGTTGATATAGCCTCCCTGGCCACCGTTTCCAGTAGTGGCTTCACTTTTACTCCTTCCCCTCAGTTCATTGATCACTCCTTGTTCCCCATTGCCACTTCCAGGTTTTCTCCCTACCTTCATCACTCAGTCACCTTTCCACCTTTAATTTTCACACTCTTCGTCTCTACTACCCAATCAAAATCCTGGTAGCAGTAAAGACCATGCTCCACCCACTCAGGTCACTCCTCTTCCTTTCTCAATGACTTTGGTACATAGCTCAAAATTTTTTCTCCTCCCCAACTCCTACCCCAAAATAGGGGATAATAAAAGCACCTACTTCTCAGGGTTACCATGAGGACCAAATGAGATAATAATCAGAAAGCACTTCCAGGCACACAGTGCCTGGCATATAGTAAGCCTTACCTAAAATTTATTATTATTAAAAGGGAGTACCGAGACAGAAGATTACATATGGAAGGTGGTACCAAATTATATAGAGTGTTATCTGTCAGGTTTGGCAATTTGGACTTCACCCTGTAAGCAATGGAAAACCATTGAAGAGATCTACACAGAGAAATAACATTATGAAAAATGCTTTTGAAAGGTCAACCTGGTGTCAGTTTATTATATAGAGTGGTGGCCGAGAGCATCAGCCCATGGAGTTTTCCTTTCCTCACATGAAGAATTCCATCCCAGAATAAGCTACTCTTCTAACATAAATAGGCTCTTTCATTGATAGGTGTGCCTGTTGGTAGAATGGCCTTTGCTTAAGTTCAGACATCAATTGGAGCCCTCTGTATTCTGCCCTGATTGGGCCTCACCAGGAGTACTATATTTGAGAACTGTGCCTTAATAACATGAAAGAAAAAAAAAGAGGGTACAATGTAATAGAAAAACCACTGAACTGGGAGTCAGGAGTCCATGATTCTGGTGCTGGCTATGTGAACAATGGTTAAGTCATTTTTACCTCTCTTTACTTCTCTGTTTCCTTAACTGTAAAATGAGAAGACCTAAAATTCTGTGTCTATTTCCCATTTGAATAAATAAATAAACTAATAATAAATTGAATTATAAATAATAATAAAGTAAGCTATTGTCCAAGTCAGAGCCAATGGTCAAGAAACAGCAAAATATAATGGAAATATAATGAAAATATAATGGAAAGAAATATAATGGATTTTTAAATCAGAAGACCTAGACAAGTCATTTGACCTCTCAAAGTATAAATTTCCTCATCTATAAAACAGGAGAAATAATACTTACACTATCTACCTCATAGAGTTGTTGTGAGGACAAGTGCTTTGTAATGGTAAAGGGCTCTAGAAATGTGATCTATTATTATTCCACTTGATGGGGCACATCTGGTTAATTCAATTATGGATATACCTATCAAAGAGCAGGTTTCTATACTAAGGGCATATCCTAGCAGACCTATGTTGTAAGAGTCAAGCATGATAAGAAAGAAAGAAAGAGGAAAAAGAAAGGAAGGAAGAAAAGAAAGAAAGGAGGAAAGAAAGGAAGGAAGGAAAAAAGGAAGGAAGGAAGAAATAAAAAGAAAGGAAGGAAGGCAGAAAAAGAAAGGAGGAAAGAAGGAAGGGAAGAAAGAAAAGAAAAGGGAAAGAAAAGAAGGAAAGAAAGAAGAAAGAAATAAAGAAAGGAAGAAAAGAAAGAGGTATTATTTTAACTACTACAAAGTACATTGTTCCTACCAAACACCTTTCTCCTTCTTGAACCTTCATCAGTGTGTATTTATAATAACCTCTACTATCCACTGCTGATACTATACCTTCTCACAAGTTTAGGAAATTGGATGTTTCTGTCAAACCAAGTGACTCATGCACCTGACTGAGTGAATTTGTATAATACACCTTTTCCTATTCTCCCTTCTCCCTACCTGGTTTGAATTAAGTGGCTTTTAGCATTAAAACAAACTGTCTCCAGTGGTTTTTTTTTTTAACACCTCCCCTTTCTCTCAATACACATCTGACTCTTTATCACAAGGCTATCCAGCATTCTGCTCCAACTTTCATGTTTATAGTTAGTCTGCTTCATTCTCCTCTGCTTTTTCAACTTCTTTCCCTCACATCCTGGGAAGGCTTGGAGACTAGTAGAAAACTTCCCCAGAGTGGGATAGGCTTATCATCCCTATAGAAAGACAGGTGATTTGACACAGTATTCAGAGACTCAGGATTCTGATGAACCTTCTCTTCCTACTATTCTTTCTTGAAAGCAGAAAGAGTGCTGGAGTTGTTATCAGAGATCCTGGGTTCAAATCCTGCCTCTCACTTAGTGCTTGTGAGACATTAGGCAAGTCACTTAAACTTTCCCACCCTCAGTTTCTTTATCTGTAAAACAAGGGAATTAGTATACATGATCGTCAAGATCTCTTTCAACTCTAGATTTATTATCCTAAGATGTCCCAGACACACATTTATTGACTTCTGGGGATGGCCCCAGACATGTTAGGAATAAAAGATATTTGGAATTTAGAAGGTTCTAAAAGTGGCAATCCAATTTTCAAAGGACATATTTAAATGTTCCTATAATGCCTCTCCTACACCTTCTTTTTCTCTGTCTTTTAAATGTAACACCAATTTCAATAGTCTCTCCCATAGAGATTATGGATAGTGTTGCAGTATATTTAAGACATGTTGGATTCTTAGGGAATGACAGGTGAATTGCCTTTCTGGAGAAATTGTTAACTATGATGACTACAGAGATATTTTGAGAGTGAAGAGAAAGTGGAATCAAAGAACATCTTTCCTGAGAGAACTGTTTTAACCCTTATCTTACAAAGAAACATTTTAATGACAATTCTTGAAAAGAGACTTTAATTGCTATCCTAACAGAACTGAATGGTAGGGCTATGTTTCCAGAACTGAGAAGTAAGCAGTAACAGTTATGGTTAAACGCAAGTCAGGCTGTGAGCCTTCTTCAGCTAATATATTGTAAATAATTGTTTGTGCATTTGCTTTATTGTTTGTTACACTGTTAATAAATTGTACAGCCAGTTTATTTAAACCCAGAAGATTGGTGGATTTGATAAATATAGAGAGATGAGTAAAAATGTATGGGAAGGGGATGGTTTTATTTGGTAAATAATTTTATTTATATTTTTATTTATTATATTATTTTATATAATTATATTCTATTATACAATTTTATTTGTAACTTTATTTGGTAAATAATATTTAGTGAAGAGCTCAGAGCTAATTGGTTAATTAATGACAGAAATATAATTTTAGTAGTTAATGAGAAATATTAGAACATATCCTCTGATTGCCTTAGAATCTGCAATGAAAGAATAAGAAAAGATTAGCAAATAGGAACTAAAGAGAGGAGTGACCACTCCATCAAGACTGTACTTGGTGGGTATTTGTTCTGAGGAGGGGAAGAGGAAGATAAAGGAAGAAGGTAAAGGGGATAGGGAAAGAGAGGGGAAGGGAAGGGGAGAGTGAGAGGGGAAGGGAGAGAGGGAAGAGGAAGGAGAGGAAAAGGAGGCAAAGGTGAAGAAAAGAGGGGAGGCATGGGGAGAGACAGGGGAGAACATTGATTATTTAAGCCTGGAGTTTTGAGACAATTAGTTGCCAGAGTTCCCTTGGGTAGAAATCATATTCACAAAGATGAAACTCCTTGCTCTAAGGCATACTTCTTCTAAACAGAAATAACCTGAGGCCTGGAGTATTTTCCTTTTGAAGTCCCATTGATTAAAATGACCTATGGCTTTCTACTCTATCTTAGCTAAACACAGGGATGATCACACCATTGATCTTGCATTCACCTGTGTGTTCCATTTCTATGACCATAAAGAACTACAAAATTCCTTTGTTATATTTCACCCCTTCCCTAAGGTTTTCAAGTCCCCTTAAAGGGGTTTAGAGGTGTCTAGTCTCTGCCATTGACTCCAGCCCCAATCAATGATGTTCTTTCAATCTTAGGGACCCTCTGTACCCCAGTTTTATTAAATCACCTAACAGTCAGATTAGCACTAACAAAGGAATATTTACTTGGAAAATAGAGACCATTTTCTGTGAGCTACCTTTTTAGCCTTTCTCTATTTCTCACAGGTTATTGATATCATCCTATATTTCAGTTTCTGATTAAGAGGTAGACCTTCTTCTTATCCTAGCTAATCCCTATACATATATCTTTGCATTTATCCCTTCCTTTCTTCAGAAGATTGCCCCTACAAATATTCCCCACCCCCTCTCTAATCTTCAACCACTCCTTATCTACTTGCTCCTTCCCTCCTGCCAACAAACATGCCCAAGGTTCTGCCATCCTACCAAAATCCTATTTAGATTCTACCATTCTCTTATGATATTTTCCTATTCATCTTCCCTTTCCTAGTCAGTCAGACAGTCAACTAGCCTTTATCACTTATTGAATGCCCACAATGTGCCAGGTACTGTGATAAGCACTTTTTTTTACAAGTATTATCTTATATGATCTTTATATTAACCCTTCAAGATAAATGCTACTGTTATCATCCCCATTTTACAATTGAGGAAACTGATGCCAAAGGTTAAATGACTTGCCCAGTGAGTGTCTAAGGCTAGATCTGAATGAAGATCTTCCTGACTCGAGGCTCAGTGCTCCATCCACTGCACTACTAGCTGCCTCTAGAAGCTCTCTAGGAGACAACACCTGCATACAATCAAGATATATAGATAGATAGATAGATAGATAGATAGATAGATAGATAGATAGATATACATATATATGTGTGTATACACAAACAAAGCTAAATTGGAGATATTCTCAAAAAGAAAACAGTAAGATTAAAGAAGATTGTGAAAGGCTTCTTGCAGAAAATAGGATTTTAGCTGCAATTTGAAGGAAGTCAGGGAATGGAGGAGGTAGAGATGAGGAGGGAGAGAGTTTCAGGCATAATAGGAAAACAAATGAAAATGCATAGGAGGAAAACAAATGAAAATGCTCTTGCTCAATATGGATGATTCCATCATGACCTATGTATCTAGTCATCTCTCTCCTGAACTCTAGTCCCACATCACCAAGTCTCCACTGAACATTTCAAGCTGAATACCTCACATGCATCTCAAACATACATCCAAAACATAACTCTAGCTTTCTTATCAATAACTCTCTCTTCCCAACTTCCTTATTTCTATTGATGGCACCACCATCCTTCTAGGCACCCAGAGTTGCAACCATCTTCAACTTTTTGCTCTAACTCAGCCCACACATCTAATAAATTGACAAATATTGTTACTTCTACTTCTACAACATCTCTGATGTCCATCTCCTTTGCTCCACTCAAATAACCACCATCCTAGTTCATGTTGTCATTACCTCTCTTACCTGTATTATTGTGATAGCCTCCTAATTAGTCTCCACACTTCAAATCTCTCCCATCTCCAGTCTATGCTCCAAAGCTCCTAAACCTCAAGTCTTTGGTGGCTCCCTATAGTAACGGGAACAAATATAAATTCCTATCTTAGGCATTTAAAGATTTTCACAACCTGGTTCCAACCAACCTTTCCAACTTATTATATGTTATTCCCCTTCATGCTTGCTACAAACTGGCCTTTTTTTTTTTTTTTTTTTACTGTTCCTCAAACACAGCACTTTATTTTCCATCTCCAGTCTTTTGAACTGGTTGTCTCCTATGCTTGTTGTTTTAGGCCAGGCCTAAATCAGGTCAATCTGCTTGTTCAGGTTTAAGATGAAAACAAAATGAAGCATCCAAAACCCATTTAATAGTTAATAAATGGAAGTGTACTTAGCTATGGTATAGTATCAGCAATGATACAACACTGGCTCCCATCTTGTCAGCAGGGCAGGGTGTGGCATGACCCTTATCTAGGGTTTTCTTGAAAAGCAATTAGCAAGGTCCCTTCTGAAAGAGATACTCAGTTTACAAAATAGAAACCAGACAGCTATTGATTTCCTCTACCACAAAATAAATACTTAAAATACAAAATACTCGTAAGTGTGCATTAACAAATACTTAAAACATAAAACAATAACCCATCACACTTATTATACTTTCCCAGAGACAAAGATGACTTTGTAAGACTTTCTGGCCAGATATTTCACTTTCACCTTAGATCTATACCAAGGGTGGGAAACCTGCAGCCTTGAAACCACATATGGCCCTCTAAATCCTCAAGTACAGCCTTTGGACTAAATCCACATTTCACAAAACAATTTCTTTTATTAAGGAGATTTGTTCCGTGAAGTTTGGATCCAGTCAAAGGGCCACACTTGAGGATCTAGAGGGCCACATGTGGCCTCAAGGCTGCAGGTTCCCCACCCTGATCTATGCTATCTGTAAGAATTGAAAATTAGAGATAGCTAGGTGGTACAGTGGCTGGCGTTAGGAACATCTAAGTTCAAAGCTGACTTCAGGAAGCTGACCTTACTAGCTGTGTAACCCTGGGCAAGTCAGTTTTCTCACCTGTAAAATGGACATATTAATAGCACCTACTTCCCAGGGTTGTTGTGAGGATCAAATGAGATAATAATTGTAAAGGGCTTAGCATAGTACCAAGCATATAATAAGTTATACATAAACATTAGCTATTATGAAAACACTTAATACAGTGCCTGGTAGATCATTGTTGTTCAATCGTGTCTGACTCTACATGACCCCAACTCTGTGGGGTTTTCTTGGCAAAGATACTGGAGTGGTTTGCCATTTCCTTCTCCAGTGTGTCCCCATTTTACTGAAGAGGAACTAATGCAATTAGTGGTTAAGTGACTTGCCCAGGGTCTCCCAGCTAGTAAGTGTCTGAGGCTGGATTTGAACTCAGATCTTCCTGACTCCAGGCCTGGTGCTCTATCCACCGTACCACCTAGCCCTTACCTAGCACATAGTAGATGTTTAATAAATGCATATTTCCTTCCTTTATAAGGTCTATTATCTCCTGACCAGCCCGAAATGGCTCTTTAGTCTATTCAGGTTCAGAAGGATCCAATTATTGGTCAACTTTCATTCCAAGAAGAGATTTAGTTGCAGGAAGTACCTCTAGAACTGAGTCAGGAACTCAGGAGCTTTCAGATAGCCAACACTACACAATTTTCAGGATCATTGTTTGATGATCTGTGCTCTAGGAAAGAAACACAAAGTAGAAGAGGCAACTAGAGAGCTGAGGTGTACTCTTAGCCTCCCCTAGCCAAGCACATCTTCTTGCTGCCATTGCTACAGAGGTAGAGGGTGGGAAAGAAAGGGAGAGAAATCCCTTCCCTTCCACCTAGATGTCAGAGGGAGAGCTGGTGGTGGATGTCTCAAACAGAGACAGTCAACTGTTTCTTCTCATTTTCTCCAATAGTCTACTTAGTGCACAGGTAGGTCTTTCTGGCTAGGTCACTAATCATCTACAATGCTATCTTTGCATCACAGGGACTGAGGGAGCAAACAGAAACCATTAGGTTAGGTCTGTTAGCAATGAGCCAGAGCGCATGCTGAGCTCCATAGAAAGTACTCTAGTCTAAACCCTCACTGCATTTCCATCTGACACTTTTTTCCTCATTGTCTCTCCTCCTATCACCTCCCTGAACTCTTCTCCACTCAGATTCAGTTGAAAGAGATAATCGTCTTTTGCCAAGGGCAGCATGCCATGCCATCTCAGCCAGGGTGGGGTGGCAGTGATGGACGAAGGAAGGATAAGTATCCAAGTCCTGATGATATTCCTACCCATGCTCTTCCTCTGCTTGAGAATGTAATCTGTCTGTTTCTCTTGATGCTGTTCCAGTTCCTGTTACATTTGAAAAAGAAAAAAAAACATATAATAACTGCTAAAAATCTGAATTATACTTTTTTATTTTCCTCCCCTGAGAAGAGGGGGAGAAAAAGAAACAAGTTCTCCACCACATATTGACCTTTAGCTGTTATCTCTTCTGTGTGTGATGAGTCTCATGAGGTAGGGATTCTGTTCTTCTGTGAGAATGAGATGATCCTGCTTTCTTGTTCTCCTCCCTCTCTTCCCAGGACACAGTGTAACTCCGCTTTTGCCTCTGTGACTGGGCATGACTGTTCAATTCTGTACTGTTAATGAGAAGATACATGGTGAAGAGCTATGATCTCTAAACTTTTTAAATTATACTCCTATCAGCAAGAATATTTTTGCACTCACTCCCCTGTTGTTATCGTTCAGTTGTGTCTTACTCTTTGTGACCCCCAATTGGGGTTTTTTTGGCAACGACACTGGAGTCGTTTGCCATTTCCGTCTCCATCTCATTTTACAGATAAGGAAACTGAAGCAAACTGGATTAAATGACTTGCCCAGGATCACACAGCAAGGAAGTGTCTGAGGCTGGATTTGAACTTAGTACTTCTTAGTCTAGGCTTGGCACTCTATCCACTGTGCCACCTATCTGCCCAATAATAATTATGTACATTATAAAACTTACACAAAAATAAAAATATAAAAAGGATCAGATAAACCTAAAACAATTTTATCCTAGAGTCAATAGGGAGCCACTGTAATTTATTGAATAGGGGAGTGATATGGTCAGACTTGAGCTTTAGGAAAATCACTTTCCCAGTCAAGTAGAGGATGGATTGAAGAAAAAAGAAATGTGAGGCAGGAAGATCCCTTAAGAGGCTGTAGAAATTGTCTAGGGGCAGCTAGATGGCTCAGTGGATAAAATGTTGGGCCTGGAGTCAAGAAGGCTTGAGTTCAAATCCAGACCTAGACACTTACTAGCTGCGTGACCCTGGGCAAGTCACTTAATCTCTGTTTACCTTAATCCACTGGAAAAGACAATGGCAAACCACTCTAGTATCCTTGCTGCAAAACCCCATGTACAGTGTGACCCACAGGTTCACAAAGAGTAGAACGTGACTGAACAACAACCACAAGAATGTGTCTAGGTGAGAGGTGATAAAGGCTTGAACTAGGGTTGTGGCTGTGTGAGTAGACAGAGGGGGACAGATGGGAGAGAGGTGGAGCTAGAAATAGCAGGATATGGCAACTGGCTGGATATATGGGGCAAGAGAGTATCAGGAGTCAAAGACGGCAACAAAGTAGTCAACTTGTGTGACAGGAGACTGGTGGGTCCTTGACAGAAATAGGGAAATTCAGAAAAGGGAGAGGTTTTGGTACAAAGATAATGTAATGAGATATTTGACCTGTTACAACCCATTCGTGTCTGCTCATTTAATTGGGAATCACTTTGTTGCACCCAAAAGAAAAAAGGGACAAGCTGATCACTTACTCACTGGCTACTGCTCCAGAGTATAGAACCTACCCTCCCGAGAGAATTTGCTGTGGTCATCAGGTGATCTAGGGGGCAGGGGCTAGGAATGCTTGTATGAGGGGTGTGAATTTTCCCAGTGGCATCTATGTAGATGTCTGGGTAGAGTTCAGGATAAAAATGCCTTGAGGAGCTGAAACTCAGCTCAGGAAGGAAGAGGTTTGGCAGCTTGCATAGAGAGTATTGAGGAATAAAAGAGGTAAGTTGTATTGAGGGCAGTTAGGTGGTGTCATAGTACACAGAGCTCTGGGCCTGGAGTGAGAAAGACTCATCTTCCTGAGTTCAAATTCAGCCTTAGCCACTAACTAGCTGTGTGCTCCTGAGTAAGTCATTTAACTCTGATTGCTTCAGTTTCTTCATCTGTAAAATGAGCTAGGGAAGGAAATGGCAAACCACTCCATTATCTTTGCCAAGAAAATCCCAAATGTGGACACTACTGAAAAGCGACTGAACAGCAACAAAATGAGGAGGTTGGAATAGATGATCTCTTCACCCATGAAATTGTACTTCGTTGACAAATAGAATCCTATGAATATTATGCTCCACAAATAAAGTGTGTAGGATGTGAGGATGAGGAAGCAGCTCCTAGAGAGCTCAATATGTGTTACTTTCTGGAAAGTGTGATATCTTCCATACGCATTAAAGGTTTTGTGAATTTTGATGAAAATTAGTAGGAACTGCAGGGAGTTCTGGGTATTTTGTGGACAGAGGCTTAACTAATTTTTTTAATACCTTATTCCAGAACTGTTTCCTCTGCACTTGCCCTCCTTTGCTCAAATTTACAGAAACCAACCATTAACAACATCTCTGTTAGAAGTTAAAAACAGTGCTAGACATAGAAGCAGAAAAACTGAGTTCAATTCCCGGTTTTGCCACTTGTTACCTATATGACCTTGGTGGTTGTTGTTGTTGAGTCATTTCAGTTGTTTCTGACTCTCTGTGGTGCCGTTTGGGTTTTTTTTTGGCAAAGATACTGTAGTGGTTTTGCCATTTCTTTCTGCATCTCGTTTTACGGATGAGGAAACTGAGGTAAATAGAGTGAAGTGACTTGCCCAGGGTCACACAGCTAGGAAGCATCTGAGGCAGTATTTGAACTCATAAAGATGAGTTCAACAATTTAGTATGTCTCTACTCTAAGCATTAGGCTTGAAATCTAGAACTCATCTTCCTAGGTTCAAATCCAGCCTCAGATACTTACTAGCTGTGTGACCCTGGGCAAGTCACTTCACCCTATTTGCCTCAGTTTCCTCATCCATAAAACGAGCTGCAGAAAGAAATGGCAAAACCACTCCAGTATACTTGCCAAGAAAACTCCAAATGGGGTCATGAAGAGCTGGACAAGAATGAAGCACCTGAACAACAATCAATGTGTTGGAAGAGTTTCTGGTTTGACATAACTCTGGCTCTTCTACTTCTGAGTTGGGAGTACCTTGGATCCTGAAATGAACATTCTCCCATCCAATCTCCAAGTAAGTTTTTCTACTCTAGCATCTTATGATGGTAAATGTCTGAAAAAGAATGGATGGGTTTGGAGTGTGACATGGTGCTTAACGCCTACACTTTCAGACTAAAATCTGTGTCTGCCCCCTATCAAACTGTAGTGTAGATCTAAGGGGCTCTGGTTGTTTGTTTGTGGGAGTTAAGGCATATAAGAATAAAGTCACTGTGGAGCTCAGTTGTTTATATGTTTGCTTGTGCAAGTAAGTGTACATTTGTGCCTTTTAATTTTTTCTGCAAACTTAGCTGTGATACTTCTATTGCTTCTTCCCTCAGCTGAGACAGAAGCACCTCAAGAATCTGGCTCTGTGAGTTAGTATCCTGGAACACATAAGGGTAGACACACTTGGACCATGTCCAACAAGGGTGCTTGGTAACATAGAGCCTGTTTCAAGTTCAACTGCTCTGCCAGTTTGTATCTCTGAGCTGGGGTGGGGGAGAAACCTTTGAAGTCAGAGCCCTAAGAGACCATAGGCAAGGTGGTGTTTTGGGGGGAGAATAGAGGACTTGCTAGGAGCATCCATGATCTTGCTCTTCCCCACTTTCATCTCATGCAGTTACTACTCAGAGTTGGGTTTGGGTGCTGTCAGCCAGGATGAGGTGGAAATTTTGAGGAGAAGTTACCAGATTTGGTCTAAGTGAGAAGACTGAGGGACTGCAGAGAGGCCAAACTCCCGGACTCAGGACCTTTGAGATTAAAGTAACAAAATGTTCTAGATCGGGAGCTCTAATGTTTTTTGTGTGTGTATGTGTGTGTGTGTGTGTGTGTGATGGACTTCTTTGGCAGTTTGGCGAAGCCTAATGTTCCCTTCTGATAATAATTCTTTTAAATATATAAAATACAGAGGATTACAAAGAATGCCAATTACATTGAAAGTTATAAAAAAAATTTTTTTAAATTCACGGACCCCAGGTAAAGAACCCCTGGTTCAATGTGGAGACTAATTTCCCTTTGCCAGCGAAAGGAATTAGAATAGCTCAGTAGCTGAGGAGGGACGGAAGGGGGTCCAAAGAATGAGGGGTAGGACTAGATGGGGTGTCATACTCGGAGAACAGAAAAGACAAAGATTTCAGAGACTAGCCGCAGTGTATCTCCAGGCCTCCCCGACACACACTGGTCCTTTGATTTGCAACAGAAATAGGCAGCCACAGAGAACCAGTCCGGGTCTACCAGAGGAACTGCTACAGCGCCATCACCTGTTGAGACTTCCAAACAAGGTAAAGGGGACCTTCTCTCCACCCCGCCCCCCCTCCCCAACCTAGCTCCCGGGCGAGCAAACGCTTTGTGAGGACTCAGGGTGGCTCTTTTGCCTCATCCTGAGGAGATGGGGGGCGGGGCGCTAGGTGACCGAAGCTCCAATGCCACGTTCTCGCGCCCCTTATGGATCCCAATCTACTGTTTTCCCTGTTCCCTTTCCAAGTGTTTCCAAACCTTTTTGAACGGGCACAAGAGAACTCTGCTCCTGACCTTCCCCTTCGGTTTTCCCTGCCCTGTTGGCCTTGGTTTGTCTCCGCCATGCCATTTCTTACCCAGGCATTAAGCCAGACTGGGCGTGTGTGAGGAGGTGGGTGTCCCCCTTAACGGACTAGGACTGAAATTGGGGGAGGGGGCATGCCAGGGGCCTGAAGGGCGCCTGGGAGGGAGAGAATGGGAGTGGAGGTGATGTAGCACTCTGCCTGGGCTCGAAGTGCCCTACTGCACGCAAGCGGATTCCTGAGACGCGGGGGCCGTGGCACTGGAGACAGATTGTGTCTGTGCGGGGCTCACTCCGGGCCCCCGGCCCTCCTTCCTCCCTTCTCTGTGCGCGCAGGGTTGCTCTCCAGTCGTGGCCACAGGGTAGCGCTCGGCCCCCCTCTCCATCTCTCCCTCCGCCTCCGCCGCGCTCGTCCCCGGCTCCGGCTCCCCCCCGCCGCCGCTCCCGGCTCGGCAGAGACTCGAGCCCTAGCTCACACTGCAGCCGAGCCCAAGGAAGAGGAGGAGAGCGGCTGGATAGGACGAGTGGCTCCGCGGCGTGACCGAGCGGCGTTGGCCGGGGCCGCGGCGGCTCGGAGGCGGTGGGGACAAAGGTGCTTCTCGTCTTTCCGGAGGGCGCGGAGCCGGGGAGAGCCGGCTGCGCGACTCGCAGACTGCAGCTTTGCCTTCTTCCCTGGATCTGTCCTCTCCGACTGGGGCCAGGGACTCCGGAGGAGGGCAGAGCCGGCCGTCTGCAGGCCAGGCGGAGCGCTCAGTTCCCTGGGTGCCGGCAGGAGCGCGCCCCTCAGCCACACCAACTTCCCCTGGCAGCATCGGGGATGGTCTGGACGTGGTGCAGCCGGAGCTCCGCACCGGGTTGCAGAACGTGCAAAGTTTGCTAGCCGGGTAGGCGCGGAGAGGAGAGCTTGCTCCCGGCGGCTTCCTTCGGCGTTACATCCACGGGTGAATTCTCTATTCCAAACGGGTTGGGGTGGGGGCGCAGGAAGAAAAAGAGAGTGTGTGTTTTAAATCGAAGCGGTCTCTGCCCGACTTGATGCATTCTGCAAAGTTAAAGAAAGAGAAGAAAACTTGAAGACTTGGATAGATGTTCCAACCTACCCCCAAACCCCGGCACCCCTAAAATATCACCTTCACTCTCCACCCCACCGCCAACCCCTCTCCCCTCCCCTCCCCTCCGGCTCTGGTAGCTGGGCCAAACATTTCAAAGAGCGTGGACTTCGTCTGGAAATCCGAACCAAGGGGCGGGCGGCAGGCGGAGGGGGCGGGGGGCGGGCAACGTGGCCACTGGAGGAAGTTTCTTAAAAGTTGTCCATTTCTCCCGGAGCTGAAGCTCAGGCTGCCACCCAGTCGGAGAGCAGCCGTGGTGGCACTGCCTTTTTGCGGGAGAAGGGGACTGGAAAGGAAGTGCTCATATCAGCGGGGGGTGGGGGTGGGGGTGGCGGCTAACCCTCCCAGCCCCGTCCTGCCCCTTGTTGCTCTTTGTCTTCTGGGAGATTGAGCTTGGAAGGGACAAGGGGGTCACCCGTTCTGCTCCTTCTCTTGAGTACACGGCCCAGAGGACTGGGGCCCCCGATTGATTCGCCGTGGGAAGAAGCCGCGGGGTGTCGGACCCCACGAGGATTATAAGACGTAAAGAGGCGAGGTGGGGAAACCTGGAGAGGCACCTCGACGCCCCGACACCATGCGAGGATTCCTGCTATGCACCCTGCTGATCCTGCTGCGGATCCGTGTGGCCGGAGCCCAAGGTAAGAAGGCACGTGGGGTTTGGGGGACCCAGAGATGGATTTAGTGGCCGCCGCAAAATCCACCCCTGGGCATTCCGGGAGTATGAGACCCCCCATTTGGGATGAAGAGATCTTTCTGGGGCGCCTGTAATAAAGGGAGATAACGAGATCAGAGAGCTAACAGAAGCTGAGACTTCACCGAGAGGTGGAGAGAAGAGCCGCTATCTCTGGATTGAACTGGACTGGGGCTGGGGGGGGGGGGCGGGGGCAGGCTGAGGGATCGTGCTGCTCCCCGCTCCCGAATCCTCCCCCTCTCCCCACTCCCAGCCCCAGTTCGTGATGTAGTTCTTCAGGGCTGGAGTTCACCCAAGACTGGAGAAGAACAGAGCTGGGGCAGAAGGGGCGAGTTTCTGCCTCTAACCTGATCGGAGCCTTCTTCCCGCTCTGCTCCCTGGGGCTGGGAGGGCTGGGATCTCCCTCCTCAGAGCTGTGTCTTCCTACCCTGTCGGACTGGGCAGGGGAAAACAACCTGTGAACAGCCCTACGACCTCTTTGTAGCCAGGTCATTGGATGGGAGGGAGGCATAAAAAGAGGGTGCGTCGGTCAGGTCCATTATATCAGAAGTCTACCTCTTCCTCCATACTGTGAGTGTGATCCTTGTACATACATACCCCCACCCCTTCTCATCGTCGTAGTGTATGTTGGCTGAATCCACAGTATGTTATCTCAGTATTCACAATAGCTCTCCGTAGCTATATGCATATATATATATATATATACACATTATATATGTGTGTGTGTGTATATATATATATATATATGTACTGATGCATACAGCCACAACGTAATTAGGGGTCTCTGAGAAACCTTTCCCCCACACCCACCTTGACATCCTACTCCCCCCGCCCCTTGCACTGTCTTCTGAGTTGCATTGGCCTTAATGGATATAGAAATCAACTGATCAACAAGTATTTATTAATTACTTCCTCTGTACTAGGTACATATTAATTTATGGGGTGGGGGGGGAGGAAGGATATGAGAAGAAGTTCTATCCTTGGTGTACCCTGGACAGAGGAAGAACCCTAGCTCTAAGACTACTCCAGCATCTTCCTGGAGAAATGGGATGGGTGGGTGTGTCTGGTTTAGTGGAGGGTGTGTCAGTTGGGGATTACACTTAGTGTGCCTCCTTTCTCTCCTCCCTAAGTGAGATGGTGTCTTTGAGGTGAACCTAGGAATACCTGAAAGGCACAGAGAGAAAAGAAAGTAAACAAGAAAAGAAAAAGACAAAACAGCAGGAACCCTTAGCTCTTCGTTGCTTGACCTTGGGAGAAAGTATAAAGTACTGGTGTGGGTTAAGGCCCAGCAACGCATTTTAGACAAAAGGTAACTGGATACCTCCCCTGTATCTGGCAGATCCCCGTTATAGCCCTTGTCCCTTCTTCTCCGGGAGGAAACTGTGGATCCCAGGGTGAGAGAGAGAAGGTAGCAAGTTAATGATGTTGTCCAAGGAGATCTAGGAATATAGGAAGGGGCCAAGACAAACCTTTTTCCCCTAGTCCTAACTATGATGAACTCATCTAGAATGGGAAGGGTTTAAATGGGAGGGGGGAACTGGACTTTCGCTCCCACTCCAAGGCCTCAATTACAATCCCTAAAAGCAAAAACAAAAGCAAAACCAACTCTTGCCAAGAGCAAGTTGAGTGGCCTGTAGGATAGAGGACAATGGCTGGGAGGTGGAGATAGGGAAGAAAGAATGGGGGTGGGGAAGTGGGGGCTTAATTACGCTCTGCTCAGTTTTGCTTAATGACTGCTACTTTCAATACTGCTGCTTACTACCTGGAAGACATTGAAACAGACACCTCCCACAATCACCCCTGTGTGTTTCTTTGTTGTTCAGTTGTTTCTGACTCTGTTTCCCCAGTTTGTGGCAAAGATACAGATGTAGTTTGTCATTTCCCTCTCCAGCTCGTTTTACAGATGGGGAAACTGAGGCAAACAGGGCTAAGGAACTTAGGTCTCACAGTTAGTGTCTGAGGCCAGATTTGAACTCAGGAACATGAGTCTTTCTGACTCTAGGCCTGGCACTTTATCCACTATGCCACCTACCTGCCCATGTTTCAACTAAAACTATAGGTGTCACCACATTCAGGTCTTTAAATGTTAGTGCTGGGAATGACCTTAGAGGTCATCTAATCTAACCTCATTTGACCGAGAAATTCATTTCCAGAGAAAGGGAAGTTAGTTGTCCAGGGTCATATAGCTCTCATTGATTGGCCTACAATAGGTCCCAGGGCAAGCTCTACTTGGTCATTGTTTGAGCCCTGATTGGCTCTGAAAGAATATAAATAACAATTGTTTCTGTTTTGGCCGGAAACCTTGAGAGTCTTCTCCTCCCTGATCTTTTTTTTTTTTTTTTTTTTTTTTTTTTTTTTTTTTTTTGAGGCTTTGCCTCATTTCTTATTAAGCCTTAATTACGGAATGGGTGCTGCCTCAAACTTAGCCCTGTTAAAGACCTTAGCTTGAAAAGACCATGGTGCCCCACTGTATCCTGGGCCATCTCCACTTGTCCTGATCCATATCTGGCCACTGGACCCAGATGGTGTAGAAAGTGAGCAAGTTAGTTAGTGGCAAAGTTGGAACTAGAAACCAGATTTCCAGATGGGGAGTTCTATTCTTTGTACCACCATACTGCTTTGTTGTTGTTGTTCAGTTGTTTCCCCACTCTTCGTGCCTCCATTTGGGTTTTTTTTTTTTGGCGAAGATACTAGAGTGGTTTGCCATTTCCTTCTCCAGCTCATTTTACAGATGAGGAAACTGAGGCAAACAGGGTTAAGTGACTTGCCCAGGGTCACACAGCTAGAAAGTATCTGAGGCCGGATTTGAACTCAGGAACATGAGTCTTTCTGACTCTAGGCCCTGCAACTCTGTCCAGTCTGCCACCTGGCTGCCCATACCATACTGCTTAGGTCATGTCCATTGGATTACCCAATAGTTCTAGGCTCCCAGATATAAGATGTGGAATCTTGAGGCTACCTGTTACCCCATTCCTAGTATGTATGTTCTCTGTAGCCCTTGAGCTATAATTGCCTCTTATATTAACCCTATTCCTCTTTCAATTTCCTTGACTACTATAAAAGGCTACCAGCCTCGGTTGTGTTGTGATCTTCTCAAACCCCTTTCTTGAAAGGCCATCGAGGATAAAAGAACCAACCATGGCCAGAGGAGGTTAGGATCTGTCTTGGGACACCAACCTGTGGCTTGGATTTTGTTCAGAAAACCCCCAAGGGCTAAGATCCCTGGGGAAGAGGGTGAGTTGGATCCATGGTGAGGTTCCCTCTTTCTAGCTCAAACTTTTTTACAGAGGTGAGATGACAAAGATACACCTGAAAACTGAGGAACTTATTTAAGACACAATGCCCTTCAGAAGCCCTTATGGTGGCCAACATATAGTCAATATTTAGCATGTGATTATTCTGTGTCAAACATTGTGTCAGGGCTGGGGATTCAAAGAAAGATAAAAAAACAAAAACCAACATCCTTGCCCTCGAGGAGCTTCCATCCAAATGAGGGAGACAGCATGCAAGGCCACTCTCAGAGTCCTCAGTCCATATTCACTTCTAAGTCCTGGCCTCTTCAAGGTCTGCCCATAATTTCTTCCTGATGTAGTGAGGCCAAGCAGCTGTCACTCTTAATGCTTCCTGAAGGAGGGGCTTTCCCTGTCAGAAGAGGTCTGATTGATTCACGATTGCTCCTGTTTCCCTTGTTTTCTACCTTTTTGAGTGCCTGAATCCCCTGCTGCTTCATTTGTGTTCCCTGACTAAGAGTATTTTCCAGCATTAGGGTGTTTGCTCTCCTTTCATTTGTCTTCTGAGTGGCATGCCTCCTTCCAGAGAAAATCGGGGAAACTTTGTTCGTTCTCTGGGTTTGGCCAAAGGGCTAGATGAGTACCAGCACCGAGGTTCTTTATTCTTCTGCTTTTGTGGTTAGTGAATGAAGTTTGAAATGGGAGTTACTATTAGGCATTGAGGGAGTAGACCAAGGAAAGAGAAAAGGAGTACCCCCAGCCCTTTGAAATCACCTCCTTGAAGAACTTGTGCACAGAAACACACCTTCAGGGCTCAGGTATAAGGGGGGGATGTGTCCCATTTTGAACATTAAACTCCAATTTCTTTGTCACTTTAAGGTTTACAAAGCACTTGCCCCACAACAACTCCCCAGTGAATTAGGGGTTGTAAGGAGGATTATCCCTACTACAAAGATGAAGAAACTGAGGCTAAGAGAATTTAGGTGAATGACTTTTACCTAGGGTAGTGGATGGATTGCCAGTCCTGGAGTATGGAAGACTCATGTTCCTGAGTTCAAATTTGGCTTCAGACACTTACTCAATGTGTGACCCCGGATAAGTCACTTAACTCTGTTTGCCTCAGTTTCCCCATCTGTAAAATGGGCTGGAGAAGGAAATGGCAAACCACTCCAGTATCTCTGCCAAGAAAACCCCAGCTGGGGTCGTGAAGAGTCGGACACAACTGAAAAATGACTGAACAACATCAACACTGGCTTCTAGGTCACACTGTCTCTCTTTCTTCAACATCTGCGTTAGTTTCTCCCTCCACCTCAATTCCTGCTAGAAGGTGTAGCTGATTGGAATCATACCTCTGATACTTACTGGCTGGCTGATCCTAGGCAAATTTCGTGAATCCTCTGAGCTTCAGTTTCCTCCTCTGTAAAGTAGATCTAATGCTACTTGTGTATCCTAATCGTGGGGTCAGTTGTTTTGTAAATCCTAAGGTGCCAAAGTTCAAAATGGACACATCTCTCTTTCCCTGAAACATACACACCTTTTGCTATGAGGCACTGCCTTGGTCTCTGCTAGGGACATTCCCCTGGGTACTTGTTTTCACTTAGCTTGATCTACCCAGAGTCTCACTCAATACCTGATCATAACTTCTCTATAGTTCTTTAAGGTATAAGAGGCACATTTTTGAATGAATGAAAAATAAATCATCTATTTAGCATTTGTTGTGTGCCAGGCACTGTGCTTACCATTTAGGTTACAAATAGAAAATTGAGATAGTCACTGATGTTGACAAGTCACATTCTCATTAAGAGAGATAAAGAACTGCAGGGCAGGAGGAAAGGCTCTGCCATCTTACTGGAAGGATTGTTGTTGGGAACTCTCTGCTCATCCATGTACCGTGAAGGGTCATGTCCCTGACCCACAATTGTTGGGATAGGGGTAATGGGTCAGAGGGTCCCATTGGGACCGTTGGTTCCCTCCTGCAAGGATAGGGATGAGAAGGATCAGCCCACAGGTGGGAGGGGACATCTGGTATCAGCAGCAAGGGCTGGATTGGGAGCAGGGGGAGGGCTCCCTGCAGCCTGCTCTTCCTGGGATCCCATTGGCATAGGGGTGTCAGTAGGGCAATTTCCTCATAACAGTCCTACGTGGTAAGAAATATAAGTATTGCTAACTTCATTAGAGATGGAGAGTCTGATGCCCGTTGTATTACCAATAGCAAATATTGGAGCTCGGGCTCAGACTGGGGTCTTCAGAAGCCCAAATCCAGTTCTCCTTCCATTACTCTACCTTTGCTCTTATGTTCAGGGAGAGACAGAGTGAACAGAGAGTGGCAACCCTTTCAGCTTGCTTCCACTACCTAGACCAGTCATGGGAGAGGGAATGGGTACAATTACCATCCAGTGACCAGGGAAGGGAGGGAAGGAAGGAAGCATTTAATAAGTACCTATTGTGTACCAGGCACTGTGCTAAGCAGTTTACAAATACTATCTCACTACAACCCTGGGAGGTAGTTGCTATTGTTATCATCCTCATTTTTAATTTGAGGAAACTAAGGCAGGCAAAGGTTAATTGACTTACCCAGGGTCACACAACTAGTAAGTGTCTGAGGTCATATTTGAACTCATGCCTTCCTGATTCCAGGCTCAGTGATCTATCCACCAAGACACTTAGCTGCCTAGGAAAGAGGGGCAGGAGGGGAAAATAGAAGTCAGAAATAGTTTTGAAAAGCTGTAGCCAGAGATGCTCCTGATAAACTCCAAAGCAGTAAAATTTATTGTGGGGAGCTAATCAAAATAAAAATCAAATGACCCACAAGGGGGAAAAAAAAAGCAAAGTTTAATTATAGAAGGTAGTTAAGCTGTAATTATTAATTACTGATGGCAAAAAAAAATGCCTTATTGATTAGACCCTCTTGCTAATTAATGTGTGTGCAGGGCTTGCATCAGGCTAACCTGTCACATGTCTAATGTCCCCAAGCAGTGATGGTTAGGGTATAGGGTCCCCAGCCGCTTTGCCATCCCTCTCTTCGGGATGGCAAACCAAACCTTGGTGGCATACTTGGGGATGGGGAATGGGGAATGAGTTTGGCATTTTACTGATGGGTTGGCCCAGTTTGGTTGGCAAAGGCAGTCGCTGCCATTACTCAGGTTACAGGAGATCAGTCAGGATGATGTTGTTCAGTCTTTTTCAATCATATCAGACTCTTCATGACCCCATTTGGGGTTTTCTTGGCAGAGATACTGTAGCGGTTTGCCATTTCCTCCTCCAGCTCATTTTACAGATGAAGAAACTAAAGCAAACAAGGTTAAGTGACTTGCCCAGGGTCATACAGCTAGTAAATGTCTTAGGCCAGATTTAAACTCAGGAAGATGTCTATCTACTCTATCTACTTCACCACCTAGCTTCCCATCAGGACAATATATTATATCAAAACATCCTCTGGGGCAGAAGGCACAAGTTCCTATGAGGGTCTCAATGCTGTTCTCTATTGAAAAGATGGAATGAGGAACTGAGAACCTTGAGCCTAAGCAAGGGAGGATGTCAGTCAAATAGTTTGCTGCAGACCTGTTTTTATGAAAACTCGTGGACAGTGGAGTCATAGGAACATAGGACTTAGAGTCAAAGGGAGTCTTAAACTCCTCATTTTACTATTGAGGAAACCAAAGCCCAGTGAGGGACATTGACTTTCCCGGACGTCACCTACAAAGTAAATAGCAGAAACAGGCCTAGATCCCAGCTCTTCTGACTACAAATCTATTGCTCTTTCCACTGCCCTACTCCCACTCTGACTCCCAAAATAATGTATTGATCTTTAGACTGCTATGCTGATGGCATGCCATTTTAAAATGCCTTTGGGGCCCTATGGGTTTTAGGTAGAAGAGGAGAAAAAGCAAACCTAGTCTGTATCCCTGGAACAAAGGTGGGCATTCTTGGGCCTGTACTTTGGCCTAAGAGTTCCATGGATTGGCTGGAACACACTGCTCTTATGGCCTCCCCTCCCAGCCCCCCAGGGGTGGGGTGGCATTGAGTTAGGGGGTACACTGAGTATGACTGTGCTCTGTCTGAAGGGAATTTCCATTCCCTGCTCCCCCAGAGCATGTCGCCACAGATGGCTCCAGAGCAGCCTAAATCGGTAGGAATTAGTCATCGTAATTTGGGGCCTTGGGATGCCAGCAGCAGCTACTGCAGGCAGCAGCCCCAACCACCTCATCATGGAAATGAAAAGGAAAACAAGGCCTGGGGCTGGGGCTGGGGCATCCTCTCCTATGTCATCCAGGCCTCCTCTTTGAGGTCTCCCTTCCCCTTGGGCTCTGTAGAAGAAATGGAAAGGGGAGACTCTGCCTTGGGCAAAGTTTCCTGGGCAGTTTTATTAGCTTGGGGTTTTGAAAGGGGAGAGCAGTGAGAGGTAGAGGCTAAAGAATCAAAAACTACCATGGAAATACCTGTGTACAGTTTTGCTGGAATGTTCCCCTTAACTGGGGCAGCGTGGCATTGGTGGGGAGAGAGACCCTCCAAAGCCAAACACAGCCCTGGTTTACTGAGCATTGGTGATGCTGGGGTCGTGAAACCAGTGAACAAAAGTGAAGAAGTCTTTGTCCTTAAAAGTCTTATCTGCAATATGCCAAGAATTGGTGAGTATGAAAACACTCTCCCGAAAAGCAGATTGCAACCCATTTATCACTCCGTAGATAAGTTAAAGAGTTTCTTGAGGTTCAGAGACTTGCTTATTGTAGTTAATTAGTATTAATTACATTAATTAATGAGTAGAGGGCTTATTATAGTTAATGAGTCCTAGACACAGGATTTGCATCCAGGTCTTACTGAATACAAGATCTGCATTCTATCCCCTTTAATGTGCTGTATTTTACAAGGATCTTCTAATTAGTAAAATAGTAAGACTTCACATTTCTATACTGCATTTAGGTTTACAAAGCGTTTTTTCTCACAACAGCTCTATAAGGTAGGTAGCACATATATTATTGTACCCAATATACAGTTGGTGAAACTAAGGCTTAGAAAGATTAAGTGACTTGAATAAATCCCATAGTTAGTAAGTGACATTCCGGATTTAGGTGTCCCGATGATAGGTTCCGCGTTTTTGTTTTGTTTTGTTTTTTCTGTTATACTACTACACTACATTTACACAAGATGTCCCTTATATTGAGGCAGGGATCTGAACTCTGTTCACTTTTTTACAAGCCCATACCCTTTTCCTGGAAGAACTCTAGAACTGGGATTTGGGGAAGATCATTTTGGGAATGTACTCTCCTCTTGGCTTCTGCTATGTCTGGGATGGAAAGACCTGAGTAGATTCCTCACCGTTATCCTAGGTGGGGTCAAGGAGAACTTAGAAGAATATCTCTCCTTCTCTCTTTCTTTCTTTCTTTCTTTCTTTCTTTCTTTCTTTCTTTCTTTCT
>NW_020954579.1:17626815-17640208 GCF_900497805.2 Vombatus ursinus
AGCAGTTAGGGTTAAGTGACTTGCCCAGAGTCACACAGCTAGTAAGTGTTATGTGTCTGAGGCCAGATTTGAACTCAGGTCCTCCATCCACTGTACCACCTAGCTGCCCCTCCCTGTCTTTTTCAATACCCGTCACTGTAGATACAGGGTTAACTCTGCTCACCCCCGTAGTGTGTCTCTTGCATGTTATTTCCTGGGATCCATCTTAAGAGATCTGGACAAAGAGAGATGGGTCAAGACCAGCACTGAATACAGCGGAGGAAACAGGGCTGGAGTAAATGAAATGGTTTCCTGTGGTATTTCAGATTAGTACCTTATTTTTCTGCCCCTGCAGATGCTGCCTTGAGTTTCTTTCTATTCTAATTCTACTCAGATCTGCGCATTCCTTTGGGAACTTGAAGCCCCTTACTCTTAGCCTTTCTTATATGTCCTAAGATCTTTATTGCCACAGTGGTTTGCTTTGTATACCCAATCCTTCTTTCTCATTTTTGACTCCTGTTGAGCTTCTAAATAGAGCTATTTACTAAATATAAGGGTATCGGAGTGCTTAAAAGTTATCTGACCTGATAGTGCTAATTCTAAACTAGTTACCTCGTAAAATATCATCTGGGAATGATGTCAAGGTCGTACAACCACTTACCGGCAGGGTCCCACGACCTCTGACACAGTCATGCCCAAGAGAATAGGGAAGGTCTTAGGGGGTGTTGTCTCTAACCTTGTTAGACAGAGTAATCTCTGCTCAGCACTTTGGTGTATGTTTTGCCCAAAACCTCAAGCAGAATATAGCATAGCCTGATGCACAATACACAGATATACAAGGAAAGCCACTCTGCTAACCAGACTCCCCAGATGGATCCTTTGCTATAAGGAGATCTCACCAATATGCACTTCTTCCTCCAAATAATTCTGTGGAATGACAGAACAACCTAATACTAGCGCAGCAACTTGGGCTCTCCTTTTTTTTTTTTTTTTTTGTCTGTTGCCTCCATTTTGGAATGGGTGGTCTAGTCCCCTCGTGAGAGCATTGGAAGCAGCTACTGCTTCTTTCCTCCTTCCCTTCTTTTCTGCTTTCCCTCTGCACTCTCTTCTCCGCTCACCAGTAGCTGGATGCACCAGAATAGTCTGGTGCTTTTAGGGTCATCTAGTACATTAGTGACTGGCCTGCCACAGACCTAGCAGCATGAATTGCTTTTAGGCAGAACAGGGGGTATGGAGGAGAAGAAGGGAGATTAAAATTTGATGGTGCTTAGAAAGCTATTAGTAGCCCAGAGGGGTGATGAAAGTTTGATAAAGGAAGGAAATATTATTTGCAATAATGCAGACCATTTAGGAAGGTCAGTTCTGGTCTGTCATTCTCCATCTGTGGGCACAGGTGGGCATGAGAGGAGTGCGACCTAAACACATTCCCTTCTAGGCAGTAATTATAACAGTCTTATATGGTATTTTAAGGTTTATTTACATTTGTTGTTGTTCAGTCATTTCTGACTCTTTCTGACTCCCATTTGGGATTGTGTTGTCAAGATACAGGAGTGGTTTGCCATTTCCTTCTCCAGCTCATTTTACAGATGAGGAAACTGAGGTAAACGGGGTGAAATGACTTGCCCAGGGTCACACAGGTAGTAAGCGTCTGAGGCTGGATTTGAACTCAGGAAGATGAGTCTTCCTGACTCCAGGCCTGGCACTCTATCCACCGTGCTACCTGGCATTTATATTTACATGCATTATCTCATTTGATATTTATGGGTTCAAGGAGGTGGGTGATGCAAGTATTATACCCACTTTACAGATGAGGAAGAAGGTTCAGAAAGCAACCTCCTGAAGTCTGCAGGTATTTGAACCCAGGTCTTCTGACACCAAGTCCAGCACTCTACCTGGGTATTTGTGTGGCTGGACAGAAGAGCCTTGGTGTTGCTTGGCGGGGGAAGGGGATCATGCACACACAGCGTTACCTCTTCTAGGAGTAGTTTATTATCACGTTGAGGCATAGCAGGGACCACAGAACACAATCAGGTCTCGTATCCAGGCACGACATCAAACGTGGTAGTGGTCACTTCCCAACTCTGAGGGCTTCAGGGGCTGCACACTGATGAGTTCTGCAGGATTATATTCAGAAGTCCCTACTCAACTCTGAGCCCCCTAAATAAACTTTTTTTTTCATTCTACACACAAATAAATGCTGACCAAGTAGAGTTTACAAAGCATTCGCGTCTCTTCTCTATTGCATGGCATTCTATCCACAAGAGGATCCTCCATCCAGCCAGTTTTCCTTTCTTCCCTCTTTGTTGTATGTCTACATGTGTTCGTTACTGTGACCCCTGGGTGCTTTTGAGCTTATACTGTGTCACATGTGATTTGGATTCTCACAATATAACAAAGCCAGACCATGGAGCATGCCAGACTCTTTCTGGCATTAAGAATAGACGCATTTATAAAAAGTCAACATCAAAAGTGTCCCTTGTCTACCACCCTGTGTTTTTTTACCCATAAGTAACTGCCTGCCTTGCTGAGCTCTGGCCCTGGCCCTGGCCCTGGCCCTAACTGTGGGGCTCTCTTGTGAGCCACAAACCACAGGGACCCCAGATCTGGCCTACAGAGCGGTGACAGACAGTATGCTATAATGGGAAGAGCATAGGATCTAGAGTGAAGAGAATTCTGGGTTAAAATCTGGATTCTAAGCCTTACTGGGACAGTTAGGTGGGCAAGTGGATGGAGGGCTAGTCCTGGAGTCAGAACGACCTGAGTTCAAATCCAGCCCTTAGATACTTACTAGCTGTGTGACCCTGGGTAAGTCACTTAACCCTGTTTGCCTCAGTTTTTCATCTGTAAAATGAACTGGAGGAGGAAATGGCAAACCACTCCAGAATCTTTGCCAAAAAAATCCCTTATGGGGTCATGAAAACTAAGATATAACTGAACAGCAATAACACTAGTGTGAGGCATCTAGGTGGCACAGTGGATAGAATTCTGGTCCTGGAATCAGGAACACTTGAGTTCAAATTCAGCGTCAGTTACTGACTAGCACCATGGGCCATTCACTTAACCTCTGTCTGCCTCAGTTTCCTCAACTGTAAAGTGGAGATAATAAGAGGGCTTATCTCCCAGAGTTGTCGTAAGGATCAAATGAGATATTTGTGAAGTCCTTAGCACAGTGCCTAGTATAGAGTAAGAGCTTAATAAATGCTTGTTTCTTTCCTAGGAAAGTCATTTCATTCTCTGGGCCTCAGTTTACTCATCATAAAACAGGGATAATAACACTTATTGCCTGGGGTTCTTCTTTGCCCTCTTTGGCAGTAAAATGAAGCCTATGGACTCCTTCTTAGAATGTTTTAAGTGCATAAAGTAAAATACATAGGATTACAGAGGAAAGCAATTTCATTAAAATATGATTATCAAGATATATTTTCTTTAAAATGTTGACAGACCCCAGGAACCCCTGATCTAAGAGGCAGCTAGTTAGCACAGTGGATAAGAGTGCTGGAACTGGCATGAGGAAGACCTGAGTTCAAATCCAGCCTCAGATACTTACTAGTTATATGACCCTGGGCCAGTCATTGAACCTCTTTCAGTCTCAAGTTTCCTCTATTGTAGAATGGAGATAATAAGACACCTGACTCCCAGGGTTGTTGTGAGGATCAAATGAGATAATATTTGTAAAACTCTTTGTAAACCTTAAAGCTTTCTAGAAATGCTATGTAAATAAATGCATGATGGTGATTACGATGTCAAGGTTGTTGTGAGGAAACTATGAATGTTGTTAATATAAATCTTATAGTAATAATAGCTACCAATTATATAATACACTAAGGTTGAAAAAGTGCTTTATAAACTTATTGTGAAGTAAGTGCTACCATCTTTATTTTATAGATGAGGAAACTGAGGCCGGAAAAGATTAAGTGACTTGCCCGAGGTCCCACAGCTAGTAAGTGTCTGAGGCTGGATTTGAACTGAGTCTAAGTCTAGCATTCTACCCATTGAGCCACTGAGACGCCTACTTTAAGGCTCTCTAGAAATGCGAGTGGGGACCTAAGTTGACGGAGGGCTTGGCCATGGTGTCCCCAAGTGTCATTTCTCTGGATCCTCTTCCCATTTCTCCTCTACCCTCTCCTCAGCTTTAGGACCAAGTCCTCACTGTTTTCTGAGCTGTTTAGCTTGAGGGATCAGTGGCAGACCTGTGGCCCCTACTTCTCTCTCCTCCCACACTTGCCTCCCTTAGGAAGCTTGACCTTCCCCCTGCCCCCCCCACTCCTGTCCCCACTTTGCCATTGACTCAGTGACCCAGCTAACCGCACTTCAGCTGGCAAGGGCACCAAGGGTACAGGATTAAAAAGGGTCAAACCATTCTCCCGTACTAATTATGGGGATTAGGATTCTGTGACTGTGCTATAGGGCAGGAGCAAATGCAGAAGGTTTAAGGTGAATCTCGCACTTGAGAGAAGTGCTAATGGTGAAAGCTGAAGATGGAAGGAGGGTGTGAGATAACTGAGGGTGACAGAGAATGATGCCGGGCTGAGATGAGGCTGCCTCTTGGTGCCCTGAGCGTGACAGTGCTGCCCCTCAAAAGTAGGCTGAGATGCTCCTTGCACCATTGCAGACTTGCCCATGTGCAGAATGAAGATATGGGTCTTCCGCCTTCCATGTAGATGATTAGTCAGAGTAAATGGACAAGGTAAAACAAGAGACAGTGAGATGGCACAGTGGATAAAGTGCTGGCCTGGAGTCAGGAAGACCTAAGCTCAAATCTGGCCTTAGAAACTTACTAGTTGTGGAACCTTGGGCAAGTCATTTAACCTCTGCCTACCTCAGTTTCTTTATCTTTAAAATGGGGATAATAATAGCACCCACCTACCTAGCAGGGTTATTGTGAAGATAAAGTAAGATAATATTTGTAAAGTGTTTAGTACAATGCCTGGCACATAGTAGGCATTATATAAATGCTAGCTATTATTAATATTATTAAGGTGCATGCTTAGGGTCCCTAGCTGCAATTGGCATTGAATATGGGAGAAGACAAGAGAGAGAGAGAGAGAGAGAGAGAGAGAGCACTGAGATACTGTTGTGAACTATAGGTGTGCAGGTGGCAGGTATGAATGCACCAATGCACCACCTGGGGACCTGGGTTAGATACCTTATTTGTTGGTATCTGTGGTTTCCACTGATTCTTAGATTTTAGGGATAAACAAAACCATAAGTCATGGACCAGAGCCAGAACTCTGTGTTTATATAGACTGATTTTACTTTGGAGAGCTTCTCACTAAGTAACTCTTTTTGGTTTATGGCATCACAAAGGTTTGCCGTTGGAATATCTGAATCCAGCTCATGTTTAGATCTTAACAAAAAGGGGTGGTGGGTCTGAGCTCCCATACACTCATTCAGGCTGATAAAGCACTGAATACAGAAAAAAGTGGTGCATTCATATAATGCCTACTATGTAGGCAAAAATGCAAACGACTCATACCCAAGCATATAAACAGTTGTGACAATTCTCTTTCCCTTTCCAATGAGCCCTACTAGTGCCATGGGGCATAAATGATTCTCTAAATTTATACTGTCACCCTGGATTGAAGTGTCCTTACAAGGGAAAAGCATTCAGGGTTCATTACTGATGTCTTTTCCAGACCCTGCAAAGTCCACCTAACTCACAGTACCAATGAAGAACAAGGTCTGGGTTTGCTCTTCCTTATATTGGCTCTTGTTGTTCACCATCTTCACTTTCTGCAAGGTCTGAAAGCTTGGTCCCAAAACTCTTCCACTGGGTCCAAGAGTTCTTACATAGGAAACCTTTTGCTGGGTCAATAATTCTGCTCCTGAATTTTGTTCCCTATGGCATATAACTGTTGTTTTCTCTCCTTAGCCTCTCTTTTAAAAGCTTGGTCCAAAGATATAGCCCAGGTGTATGAACTAGCCATAAATTGACCTGTCATCCTTAATGTGATGTCGATGGGGCAAACCAGAACCAGACTATGAAATCACACCTTACCAAAGAGACATCGTTACTTCCAGAACAAAGTCTTCACCTATGGACTCATATAGGGAGACATTAATAGCAAAACAAAATCATTAAGAGCATTACTCAGAGAAAGTAAATTACTTCTCCAAATTACTGATCCTTTTAAGGGAGGGAGTTATGGTATAGCAATGAATTGGCAGGGCGGTAATGAATCATAAAACCTCAGCGTCAGAAGGGACCTTAGTTCAATCTTTCACCTAATGCAATAATTTCTTCAGAAATAATCCTAAATGATGTCATCCATGATCCACTGAAAACCCTTTCAGTGATGAGATGCTTATTCCTATGAAAGAGAGATCTTTCCACCTTCAGAAAGCTTTAAATATTGGGAAATTCTTCCTTTTGTGGCACCACCATCTACTTCCTTGTAATTATTCCTCATTAGTCCTAGTTCCATCTTCTGAAGTCACACAGAATAAGTCTCATCTGAAGGTATGCTGGTAAATGTTTAACAATCAACTCTGGAGGGGAGGGGCGGTGTAGCCAGAGGAGAATGGGGGTTGGAAATGTCTGCAACACACAATTTAAAATTTAATCTGCATGAACATTTTCTTCATCATTTTCTTAAATCTAGAAATCAACACAACAGTAAATCAAGCCTAGATTTGTAGCTTTCCCCCCAAACTTTCTTAAGTCTAGACAATCAAGTCCTTTTACCAATTTCCAAGGGGCAAATGCTAACACTGATTTTTTTTTTTCCAGTGGTGGGGGAGGCAGTTGAGGTTAAGTGACTTGCCCAGGGTCACACAGCTAATAAGTGTCTGAGGCCAGATTTGAACTCAGGAATATGAGTCTTCCTAACCACAGCCCTGGAGCTCTATGCACTATGGCGCCACCTAGCTGTCCTACTATAACATATAGTTGACATTAAACAAATTCTTGTGGATCGATTTGAAGGAGTACATAACATAATGGAAAATATGGTAGGTGGAGAGTCAAAGGACCTGAATTCAAGTGCTGGCTCTGCCATATAGTGGCTGGGTGACTTTGAGCAAGTCATTTCTTTTCCCTAAGACTCAGTTTCTTCTTCTGCAAAATGATGAATAACTACCTAATATGCCTACTGCAGGCAAGTAGGTGGCACAGTGGATAAGAGTGCCAGGCCTAGAGTCAGGAAGACTCACCTTCTTGAATTCAAATTTGGCCTCAGACACTTATTATCTGTGTGACTCTGGACAAGTTATTTCACCCTGTTTGCCTCAGTTTCCTCATCTGTAAAATGATTTGGAGAAGGAAATAGAAAACCACTCCAGTATCTTTGCCAAGAAAACCCCAAATGGGGCTACACAGAGCCAGACATGACTGAAAAACAACTGAATAGAAGTCTACTGTGAGAAAATAGACTTGTTAACATCAACTTTTGAGCACCATAAAAATCTGAGTTCTTATTATTGATTTGGCTTCCCCTGCAACTCCTCCATCCCCTTGATGCTATGAGATCTGAATCCTGGCTCAGCTACATCCTAGATGCATCACCTTAGGAAAGTCATTCCCCCATCTGGGCTTCATGTTCCTCTTCTGCAAAAGGAAGAGGTTGGACTAGATTCAGTTCAATTCAATGAACCTTTATTAAACACCTACTATGTGCCAGATACTGTACTGAATGCTGGGGAAACAAAAAGAGGCAAAAGATGGTCCCTGCCTTCAGGGAGCTTACAATCTAATGGGAGAGACAACATGCAAGCAAATATATGCAAAGCAAGCTATATATAGGATAAATAGGAAATAATTAACAGAGAGAAGACACTTGAACTGAGAGGGGTAGGAGAAGGCTTCCTGTAACAGGTGGCATTTTACTTGGGATGTAAAGGAAGCCAGGGAGGTCAGTAGTCTGAGTGGAGAAGGGAGAGCTTTCCAGGCATGGGGGACAGTCAGAGAAAATGCCTGGAGCCCAGAGATGGAGAATCTTGTTCACGGAAGGCCATGAGGCCAACGTCACTAGATCTCAGAATATGTGTTGGGGAGCAAGGGTTCTTGACCTAGTGTCTGAGAACTTTTATTTATTTCTTTTTAGTATCTTGATAACTTTCAGTTTATAGTAATTGGTTTCCTTTGTAATCCTATATATTTTATTGTATATATTTAAAAACCTTATCCTGAGGAATCTATAGGCTTCCCCACACTGCCAAAGGAGGGTCCATAACACAATTTAGAACAAAACAATTAAGAACCCCTGCACTAAATGATCTCCAAAGTCCCTTCCAGCTTAAGATCTTATGATATTATAACGTTGAGCTGTAGTAACTAAAATTCAGGCCAGCTTTCCAGGGTCCCTACATAGTCACTGTTCTTATCTTTCCTCTCCCCCATGATTATTTTTCTCAGGGCCATCACTGAAGAATTTTAAACATGGAGGAAGGAGGAGGAGGAGGCTCATTCCCTGAAAGATAGTACACTAAATTTAGAGACTGATCACTATATCATCCCTGAAGTCTCCTGTGGTCTTTGCCCTCTGGCCATCCTAGGTAGCTTAGCCCAAAAGCCTTAAACCAAGGGGGTTCTTAACCTTTTCAGGATCAAGAACCCCTTGGGCAGTTTGGTGAAACCCATGGGCCCCTTCTGAGAATATTTTTAAATTCATAAAATAATATACAAAAGATTACAAAGAGAAATTATTTTGAAATCTAGTTATAAAAATACTTTCTAAGAAACCAAGTTCATAAGTGCCAGGTTAAGAGCACCTGCTCTAAGGGCTTACTCTCTCACCTTCGCTCTCCCAATCTGGAGCCCACTTCTTGCCATGTTCACTAAGATGAGGTGACCATCAGTAGGGCCTATAGCCACTGGAGGTACCTATGGAAGTTCCTCATTAGCTCTCCTCTAAGCTCATTATCAAGTTTCGCATCACTGGGTGAAAAATAGTCATCACTGGGACAGTAATAAATATGCGGCTGTCAGTGTTGATATGATTGAACTAATGAAGAGAAATCAACCACAGCTTAAGGAAGCTGCTCTCAGCTACAAAATAAGCTGTCGGGAACACTTGCTTCTATACATATACACACGCACGTACATCCCTCCCCATTTTCTACTGGGAAAATGGGGTGGTAGACTCTGGCTATGTTTGCATTTGGTCTTTTATTCCAAGTCTCGTCTGAGGAAGAACCAGAAGGTGGTTGGAGGGGAGGTCACAACCCTTAGGGTGAGAAGGAAGAATTTGAGTGGGGGTAGATGTTGGTCCCAGCCTGGTCCCAAAGCCATTTGGATAGACAGTGGTACTTTTGATGTTCCCAGTTCTTTAAAAAAGTGCTTCAGAGAAAGTCACATTCCAGACTGGCTTTGCTGGAGAGTGTGGGAATAAACACAAGGCCTATTATCTGGGCCCCCCACCATTCCCACCCCCAAACACGACTTCAAGGCCTGGAATGTGAGATCTTATTGTATATCAAGCAACTTAGAATGACCAGTTACAGGGCTCATGTCTTTCCTCCCCTCTCATCTCCGGAAGTATTCTCAAGGGTTCTCATTTCTTTGGGAGTTTGAATTTTAAGGTTATCCACTGATGAAAAATGATAATGAGAAGACAGACAGGCTCTGAAGGAGATGGTGTAATAATTTCATATTGTTATACCCCTTTATGGTCACAAAGAGTCTTTGCTTGCAATATAAAATCTCGTTTGATCCTTATAACACATTAACCCTATGTAGTAGGGCATGCCAATATAATTCCCATTGGAAGGAAGGAAAAAAAGCATTTATTAAGCACCTACTATGTGCTAGGCAGCTAAGTGGCACAACAGATAGAGTACAGCCCTGTAGCTAGGAGGACCTGAGTTCAAATGCAGCCTCAGACACTTACTAGCTGTGTGATACTAAAAATCACTTTATTCAGTTTCCTCATCTGTAAAATGAATTGGAGAAGGAAATGACAAACCACTCCATTATCTTTGCCAAGAAAACCTCAAATGGGGTCATGAAGAGTGAGATAAAACTGACAAAAAAAAAAAATTGTGCCAGGCACTGTGCTAAGTGCTTTGCAAATATTATCTCCTTTAATCTGCACAACAACCCTGGTAGGTAAAGGCTATTATATCCCCATTTTACAGGTAAGAAAACTGAGGCAGATATAGAGGCTGTAAAACTGCCAAGAGTCCCACAGCTATTAAGTATCTTGAACTCAGGCCTTTTTTTTTTCCCAAGGTTAAGTGACTTGCCCAGGGTCACACAGCTAATAAGTGTCTGAAGTGAAATTTGAACTCAGGTCCTCCTGACTCCAGGGCTGGTGCTTTATCCATTGCACTGCCTAGCTGCCCTAGTCAAAGGACTTAGGGTCAAACTTTGGCTCTCTTGCTCCTTAGTCTTTCTCTTCACTGTGATCTCTATAGTATCCTTCCCACTCTAAATTCTATTGATATCTAGTCTAACATGGTCATTTTACAGATGGGGGAACTGAGGCTCAGGGACAGAGTGTAACCTACCCAAGACCACACAATGAGTTAGCAGAACAGCCAGGACCTGCCTCTCCTAGAGCAAAGGTCCTTCCCCTTTTTTGTGACACGGACCCCTTTGGCAATGGACCTCTTCTCAGAATAATAGTTTTTTAAATGCATGAAACAGAATATGTGAGATCACAAAGGAAATCAACAATGGTGAAATAAGAATGGAAGTTTTTCCCATCCAAATTCATGGACCCCTTGAAATGTATCCACAGATGCCAGGTTAAAAATCCCAGTCCGAGAGGCAACGTTGTGTAGTACACATTTGAAGTCGACAAGACCTAGATTTGAATTTTGCCTAAGACACTTTTAAAAAATTGACCAGTACTTGTGGCAAGCATTTCCTGATGGTGTAAAGGAGGGATCTAACACATGAAGAAATATAAAATATAAAAGAGAGCCATGTATGCAAAAATATTTTATCTGTTAGATTGCAAACTCCTTAAGGGCAGGTACTGTCTTTTGTCTTTTTTTGTACCCCCAGCACATAGCACAGTGCCTGACATACGGCAGGTGCTTAATAAATGTTGATTAATGGAAAAAGTTAATGAACAAGTATTTATTAAACACCTACTATGTGCCATACAATGTTGGATTCTGTGAAAGATTGTTGTTGTTCAGTCATTTCAGTCATGCCCTACTCTTTGTGACCCCATTTGGAGTTTTCTTGGTAAAAATACTGGAGTGGTTTGCCATTTCCTTCTCCAGCTAGGAAACTGAGGCAATCAGGGTGCAGTGACTTGCTCAGAGGCATACAGCTAGTAAGCGTCCAAGACTGGGTTTGAACTCAAATCTTCCTGACTCCAGGCCTGGTCCTCTATCCTCTGTACCACTTAGCTGCCCCACAGGTGGCAATGCTAAGCCTCTGAGAAGCAAAGTGATTTGTACGTGGTCATTCAGCTAGTGTCAGAGGTGGGATTTGATATTACATGACATCAGACAGCTTCCTCCTCTTCTTCCTCCCTCTCCTTTTTTTCAGAACATCTAGCTGCACGCACCATTCTGCTGCAATAAATGATGTGGATGTAGCTCCCGCCCTTTGGGACTTTACACTGCAAAAGAGACACTCTGACAAAAACCAGTTTTTCTCAAACACTGAGACCCAAGAAGAGCTGAAAAGAGGAAACATAAATGATGGCAAAACTTTTCTGTTCAATGCATCTGAAGGCTGGTTGCGTGTTAGGGTGGTGAACCAGAGAAGAAGAACAACTAGAAATCTCAAGATCCTACAAGTTGGAGCTAGTGAAGGCCATCATTCAATGCAATAAACACTAGATTAAGTGGCTTCTGTGTATCTGTCGCTGGGCCAGTTTGCTGGTTGGGGTAGGTAGAGGCAGACTGGTGTACAATGACAAATAAGATACAGCCTCTGCCCTCAAACAGCTTTCAGCCTGGAAGGAGAGAGATGTCTAATGGGAAAAGACACTGGGCTGGGAATCTTGAATCCTGAGTTCTGTTTTCAGCTCTGCCATCTACCAGCCCAGTGACGTTAAGAAAGTCATTTCCTATGTTTGGGCCATTGTTTCTTCATCTGTAAAATAGGGATAGGGAGGGAGAGAGATAGGAGAATTGGGATAGGGAGGGAGAGAGATAGGAGAAAGGAGAGAGAAAGAGGAGAGAAGAAAGAGACAGAGAGATAGACAGAGAGAGAGAGGAGAGACAGAGACAGAAAGAGCATTTATTATATGCCGGGCACTGTGCTAATCTCTAAAGTATTTCCCATCTCTGACTCTATAATAGGGACACCAATAACTAACACAGTTAACACATGTCAAGGAGAGGCGGGGGAAGCTAGGTGGCACAGTGGATAGGATAAAACTCTAGCCCTGGAGTTAGGAAGACCTAAGTTCAAATTTGGCCTCAGACACTTACTAGTTGTGTGCCTCTGGGCAAGTCACTTACTCCTGTTTGCCTCAATTTCCTCCATCTGTCAAATGAGCTGCAGAAGGAAATGGCAAATTGCTCCAGTGCCTTTGCCAAGAAAACCCCAAATGGGGTCATGAAGAGGGAGATAATAACTAATTGACCAAAAAAAAAAAAAGGAGAGGTACAAAATATCTCCCTCCTACATGACGCCTTTCCTAATTTCTGAATTGCTAGCTCTCCTCCCCCAAACTCAGAAATTATTGTGTGTTTGCTTTGGATATGTTTGGTGCTTATCTGAGTACATATTGGTGTCCCTTCTCCCCCAGTAGAATATAAGCGCTTTGAAAGCAGATGTTTTGATTTTTGTCTGTGTGTCCCCAGCACCTATCTGCCTGACACATAGTGGGTATTTAATAAATGCTTGTTGAACTGGATTAAATTGGCTTTGAGGAAGAAGGTCAGTGAAGGCCTCAGGATAGTTGGAACTTCAGGGCCAGAGTGGAGGCGGGGATAGGTTAGTGGGGTCTGTGGGGTGATGGATGTGCAGCCACATGAAAGATTCCTCTGTTTCACAACAGGAAGGCCAGTGACACTGACAAATGAGGAGGCAGCTCCCTGGGTTTAGGTTTTCAAGGACCGGCCAGAGGAGTATGGCCTGAAGCTGGACTTTTTTCTTCTTATTTCTGTTTCCTCGTGTCTTCAGGGTCTGTCGGGGAAAGGTGTGGGGCACGAGCATGCCTTTGCTGGTAGGGAACGCCAGAACCTGCTATCAGCTGTCTTAATCCCTGGTGTTGGTCTTAGGAGCAGGGAGGGCAGGCATGGCCTCTTCCTCTTCCTTGTAATCACTACCTGTGGTCTCAGGTATTTCTCAGCATTCCATACTTTCCTCCATCTTCTCCTCCTTCACCCAGCTTCCAGCTCCAGAGACACAAACAGCTCTTGGGCTTTCAAGCTAATTAGTACTCTTTGCTAATTAGCTGCCTGCTTTGTAGTTTTGGACCTGGAGTGCAAAGTCAGTGAAGATGGGGGAGCCCAAGTCAGGAGTGTGTGTGTGTGTGTGTGTGTGTGTGTGTGTGTGTGTGTG
>NW_020954579.1:17640218-17685697 GCF_900497805.2 Vombatus ursinus
GTGTGTGTGTGTGTGTGTGTGTGTGTGTGTGTGTGTGTGTGAGAGAGAGAGAGAGAGAGAGAGAGAGAGAGAACAGAGGAGAGTTTTCTCTTTTCACTATATCTTCCAATTCTCACCCTGCACCCTTTTCCCAACCCCTTCCCCTATAGCTTGTCCTCTTATCTCATGGGCAGTTTCTGGGGCTGTAAACTCTGTGTTCTTACCAAGTTATGCTTAGGACTCAGGCATGGAGGAGCTGCTAATCAGTGTCCACGATGAGGACAGAATCAAGCCAGCGTAGGCCTAGTATCTCCCTTACTGGGATTCAGACCTACCCTGCAGCCTCATCTCCTACTGAATCAGAAATAGAAAGCTTAAGGTTGATGGGAGAGGGGTGGGGAGGGCAGAGGTGAATGGATAGGACTCAATCTCTGCTGTAGATATAGCTGACATTTATATAGCACTGATCATGTGCCAGGAACTATGTTAAGTGCTTTACAATTTTTATCTTATTTGGTCCTCAAAAAACTCTGGGAAGTAATAGGTACTATTATTATTCCCATTTTACAAATAAGGAAACTGAGGCAAGCCGAGGTTAAGTGACTTGCCCAGGGTCACATAGCTATTAAGTGTCTGAGGTCAAATTTGAACTCAGGTCTTCCAAGTTTTGACAGTAGCTCATTTTACAGATGAGGAAACTGAGGCAAACAGGATGAAGTGACACAGCTAATAAGTACCTGAGGGCAAGATTTGAACTCAGGAAGATGGCTGGAACATCTAGTTGTCTGATATCTTCAAAGTAAAATAGGCCAGTTTTTGTGCTGACACTCTAAGTGACTCTCAGAATGCACAGACCCCTACCCCAAACTCTTCCTCCATTTCTCAATGTCCCCTACCTTTTGTTGGGTCTGTTTGGACTAGACCAGCTAAGAAAAAAGCAACAAAGGGGTTGGGTTAATTATTATAATGATGGCAACACTTCAGATTTACAAAGCATATTCCTCCCACCAACTCAGAGAGGTAGGAATTCAGGTGTTGTTCCATTTCATAGATAAAGAAACTGAGGCCCAGAGAGCAGAAATGATTTTAATATAGTCACATAGCTAATGAGTGTTAAAGCTAAGTAGTGCTTGAATCCAAGTCTTTTGACTTCCAGTCTATGACTTTTTCTAATCCTCTGGGCTAATATCCTGATTGGGCTTAGGGGAGACTCTGTCCATTTCTTTCCTACACCTTGCACGATTTGTCCTCAGCCATATTTTCCTTGGAAGTAAAGGGAAGGACAACCTCTCCACAGCACACTGGGCTCATTCCCAAAAAAACAGGTCACTGCTGCTCCCTCCCTACCTAGAAAATAGCAAACTGGGCAGATTCCTCTCCGGTCTCCTGGGCATATACTCCACAACTCTTTGGGAGACACCCAGGCCTCAGAGTTGGACTGTGGGTCTTCTCAGAAGCCTCCCCTCCCCCTTCTACTTTGTCTTCTTCCCATCTGCTTGGAGGAATGAGGGGCTGTCTTCTCCAGCAGGCTCTCCTATTCACTGCCCCAGTGGCAGGCTCTATGGGGAGCAATGCCTCGAATTCCTTCTCTCCTTAGCCTGATGCAGACCACCTGTCTCCCTGGAGGGGAGAAGAGGAGGAAAAGGGAAATAGGAACCAGGGGAATGTCTGACCGGCTTTTTGGGACTTAGAGTAAGTAACCAGATCCCAGAAGAGGGGGCGGGGGAAGCAGGGAAGAGGCTAGCAGCTTTGGTTGGGGGAGAGTGGGACTCCTCTGCTAGGGACCCTCTGCCCAGCCACTTGGTTTTAAAGTTGATTCCCTTTGGAGGGACCATGACCTGGGGCACAGAAGCCTACACCTTCACTCTCGCGTGACACAACCTAACACATAAATCTCTTTGTTCAGATGGATGGAGAAGGAGTTTTTGTTCTGTTTTTAAAGATCAACTGCAGAGGAAAAGATTCTATAGCCTTCCTCAGTGACCCATCCCAATACTTCACTTTCCAGTTATAGTATGAAGAAATTTCTTACTATTATATCATTATACATATTATATATATTATTATATACCTTACTATTATATTCTTGCTAAATTTCATTTAAGTCTTTCATATTCCAGTTTTAACCCCCCACCACCCTGTGATTTAGGTCTTAATGGAGGGGTAAAACTGAATGTACTACCATTATACTACCATTCTGCCTGTCACATAGTAAGTAGCTGCCTAATAAATGTTTATTGATTGATAGAACTGTTATCTCTCTTTTTAAAAATAGATTTTTATTTATATCTTTTGTTTTTGTGTCACCGACATTTCTCCCTGTATCCTTCTTCCTTCCCTTTCCCAGAGAGGTATCTCATGACAAATCATTTTTTAAAAAGAAAAAAAGAAAACGAGGGGAAAAAATGATCAAAACCAATTAATCCATCAAAAAAAATTGGGCATTATTTTGCCATGTTCCATACCCATGGACCCCTCTCACCTGTGCAAAGCAGTGGGGACAGTTATCTTCTTTGGGGCCAAGCATGTTCTTTAAAAATTCACAATGATCATTTTTGATTGTTTTGTGGTTGTTGGAGTCCTTGGAAAGCTTGTTTTGCTGGCTCTGCTTTCTTCACTTTGAATCAGTTCCTATAAGTCTTTCCATGCTTCTCTGCATTCAATATGTTCATCATTTCTTATGTCACGGTAATATTCAATTACATTCTTGCACCATAATTTGTTTAGCTATCCTCTGTCTTGTAACCAACGCAACATCTTTCCCTAACTCTTCAGTAGAGGCCGCACCATCATAGTCATCTATCAAGTGGAAAACATGCTGGCCTGGGAGTCAGAAGACTTGGATTCTGGTGCTGGCTCTGTCGCCCATTTGCTGTATGGCCTGTGTCAGTCGCTTCCCTGCAAAAGTTCTGAGCTAGGTCACCCCTGAGGTTCCTTTCAAGTGCTAATATTCTGTGATTCTGGATCACCTCACTAGAGTTCCCAGAGGGGAACCTCCAAGGGTGTAGGGTGGGAGTCCTTTTGCCATTGTCAAAGCCTAGAAGTCAGGGGGAACCTAGAGAAGGAAAATGAATTGCTTCTGAATTTTCCCTGTGGAGTTTGCTCAATATTTGTGTGGGTGGGGAGGGGAGGGTGGAGGAGAGAGAACTAGCATTTATTAAGCACCTATGATGTGCCGGGTACTACTGTACACCTTTAACAAATATTTTCTTATATGATCTTCTAGGAGGTAGGTGCTATTATGATCTCCATTTTACAGCTGGGGAAATTAAAGTAGATAGACACAGGGGTGGGGACCTGGTGGTCTCGAGGCCACATGTGGCCCTCTAGGTGCTCAAGTGTGGCCCTTTGAATCCAAATTTCACAGAACTAGTTTGGATTCAGTCAAAGGGCCACACTTGAACGCCTAGAGGGTCACATGTGGCCTCAAGACCCCCCAAACTGGGTTAATCCCTGTTAGGCATCCCACCAACCTACCTCATATTCTAGTTTGATGCTGCTGTCTTAGAGTAAAAGTTCCATAAAGGCAGATCCTGTCTTCAGAAAGTTCTCCTAAAGTCAGCCTGGTACTGTGCCATTCCAAGCGCTGGTTCCCTGCGCTCCTACTGCTGGTGAGTTGTCCTGAAGAGGGAACCTGGGTAGAAGAGTATCTTTGGTTCACTGCACCCCATTCCTATCACTGAAAAAACCCCAATTCAGAGCACCTGTCTTGCTGGCGTTGGCATCATTTTAGTATAAGAAAAATAGCATGTGCCCAGCATGGGGTTGTGGGAGAGCTACTGAACTTTTTGGAAGCATTTGAATCCCTTCTCTCACTTTGGTTCTAAGCTGACTTTTCTGGGCCTCCAATTTTTCCTTTGTAAAATTATGGAATTGATCTAGAGCAGAGATGTCAAACAATTGGCTTCATGCCAACCACAACACTGAGTGTGGGCCTGAACCAGATTAAACTATAATTGGAAAATATTTAATAAAATAAATAAAAATACAATAAAACATAGGTAACATTACATTTTCAAACTAAGTCAATACACAGCCTGCAAGGATCCTTATGTATGGATTAATGGCCCCTGTTTCTGTTTGAGTTTGATGCCACTGGCAGGGTTTCTTAACCACTTTTGTGTCAGGAGTCCCATTGGCAGACTGGAGTTTCTTATTTGTGTCATGGATCCCTTTGCCAGACTGGTGAATCCTATCAACCTTTTTTTGGTATAATGGTTTTAAGTCCATAAAATAAAACACACATACAAGGGAAACCAACTATATTGAAATACAATTAGCAAAATATTTTTTAAAAAAATTATTAAACCTCAGGTCAAGAACCCCTAGACTAAATAGATAGATTGATTGATAAAGCATTTACTTAATGTTTACTATGTGCAAGCTTGGAGCTAGGTCCCAGGAAAGATAGTCCTTACCCTCAAGGAGGTTTCCCTCTAATAGGGGAAAGACAAAACTTAAAGGGAAGCTGGAAAAAGGAGGGGTAAGAAGGGAACCTGGGTGGGTGAGGGGAGGCAGCTGTTGAAGAAGAAAAGAAGTCTGGAGAGTGAGTGAGTTGAGGTATGGGAGAGTGAGTTGAGGTACAAGTGAAATGAAATATGGCTGAGGCCCTTCCTGAAATAGTGGTCCAGGCAAAAGAAATCACCCAATATAGGGTGGAGATTTCTGTAGGTTGTCAAGTTTGGGGAAGAGGACTTTTTTAAGTTCAGTGATTTTTTTCCAGCTTTAATATTCTGTATTTTTAAACAACTGGGGAAGAGTCAGTCCAAAGCTGACAGCCTTAGATTTGCAGGGGGTTTTGACTTGAGTCTGAGGCTTCCTGGGACAAATTTATCCTAAGGGAATCAAGAGGGGATAGCTTTAGACTGATGGAAATCATCGCTCAGAGCAGCAAAGAACCAGGAGGCCAAACGTGGAAGTGGAAGACGGAAAGGGAAGAGGGGTAGAGAAGGGCTGAACTGTGTGAGAATAAGGTGTTTCCCTAAAAAACCTTACTGAGGTGGAGTCCCACCTGCTGGTGGGGCAGATGAAGGAGGAGAGCCAGGGTTGACCAGAAAGCTCTCATTTAGTCACTGACCAATGGGAGCAGCAGCACCTTCCTCCTACTCTTCTCCTGTGGTTCTTTTCCCTTTCTCTTTCCTAGGTCCATGAGTGGGTGGACTGGAACAATGTTGACAAGGGCTGAAAACCTAAAAATTGAACCTCATGGTCCTGATAACAGGAACCTGCAGAACATCAGGGACGCTGTTCTGAGGGATAATAGATGACATCTCCTGTCTTGCTGTTCTTCACGTACTGCATTCTACCCATCTCCCATCTCCATACCTTTGCATGGCTGTCTTTCCCCCAGGTCTGGAAGGCTTCCTTTTTTTTTCTCTGTCCTTCCTTCTGTGCTTCCTTCAAGGTTCAACTCAAATTCCACCACCTACATGCAGCCTTTCCTGATCCTCTTCCCCTACCCCAGTTGCTAATGCGTCTCCTCTCCTCTCCCACCACCAGATGACTGTATATTTACTTTTAATATATTTTTGTGTGTCATATGTGTTTATATTTTCCTGGCTGATAACATTTAAGCTCAGTGAATGACTGCTTAGTCTTCATATCCCCAGTACCTTGTATAATGTCTGACATACAGTAGGTACTTAATAAATGTTTGTTGACCATGTTTGTTCCCCTAGCTCTTCTTAATAGATAACATTTATGTAATGCCTTAAGGTTTGCAAAACACATTACAATTATTATCTCATTTGATCCTCACTACGGGCCTGGGAGGTGGGTAGTATTATAGGAAGGGAGGAAGGGAAGGAGGGAAGGAGGGAGGGAAGAAGGAAGAAAGGAAAGAAGGAAGGGAGGGAAGGAGGATGGAAGAAAGGAAGTAAAGAAGGGAGGGAGGAAGGAAGAAAGGAAAGAAGGAAAAAAGGGAGGGAGGGAAGAAGGAAGGGAAGGGAGGGAGTGAGGAAGGAAGGAAGGAAGGAAGGAAGGAAGGAAGGAAGGAAGGAAGGAAGAGTAGAAGGAAAGGAGGGAGTGCATTATATGCCAGACACTGTGCTAAGTACTTTATAACTATTATCTCATTTGGTCCTCACAGCAACTCTGGAAGGTGGGTACTTCGGTTCAGGGTCACTCATCCCTGATGAGCTAGGGCCCAGTGCCAGAACTCATTGTCCAGGAACAGGTGAGGAGTTGTCAGAGGGCCTAGAAGGCACGATGCTTTGTTTTCGTAGTCCCTCTTCTCAACTCCTGATCATAATGGGGAATAGGCAGCACTTGCTAAGTCCCAGCATTTCTCCCCTAGGAGAGGTCTTACTTAGCCCAAGCAATCCTTGGCGCAACCGTCCTTTTCCCTTTTCCATCTCCAGCACAGTCCTTAAGAAGCGATCAAAAGCTTGATTCTAGAAAAAAGCAACGTGAAACAGCCTAGGTACTGGACCGGAGACATCTTTTCTGTCCTGCCCTGCCCCTCCCTGCTAGCTCAGATCTGCATACACAAGAGGTGCTCAATAATTGCTTATTTAATGAATGATTGAATGTGACAAGACGGAAGGGGGAAAAAAGATCTCTTGTTCCTTCTGAACATCCCACTGCTGGCTCTGCAGCCCACCTAGTTGGCATGTTGCATTCTCATGGGCATCCCAAGAAGTTGGGAGCCTAATTTGTCTTGTTTATAAAGTGCATGTTGGGGGTTGGGGTAGGGTGTAAGTATCTCCATACCCTCAGACTGGAGAGAATAGGTGGGGAAGAGTAGACTGTTGGTTGGAACAGCCATTTCTACCCCAAGCCAGGGGACTTTAAAGTGTAGTGGGGACTAATTAAGAGCAACAGTCCTAACTGTCAGAACTGTCACTTGCTGGGTAATGAATAGGTTTCATTTCACAAATCACCATTTTGTTTACCCACAGGTGGGCAAACCTGCTTCTTGGTTCAGATCTCTCCCGCTTGGTTCTGATTAAATTAATGTCTACTTCAGCAGATTTCCCTTGATCTTCCTTCCCTGACCGTCTCCCTTGGGCCACCCAGTCTGTTCATTCTAGTTCTAGGTTTCCTGGGCCGTGTGACAGCCAAGTGTGGGAGAGCCAAGGCCCAGAAATAAGACGCAACAGAAATGAACCTCCCTGGTTAAATTTTCTGTTTTATAGACAATTCAGACCTTAGTTCCTTCTCCTACTGATGATAGAGGCATTTGCCCACATCCTACCTCTTGTCAATTACTATCTGTGTGACATTGGGCAGGTTATTTAACCTCTCGGTACCTCAGTTTCCTTATCTGTCAAATGATGGACTAGATGTCGTCCAAGAAGTGGGCTCAGTAGATAGCCCAGCCCTGAGGCAGGGAAACAGAGGAGGTGCCTTCTGGAGGTCCTTTTCAGTGCTCTTAGGATCTGGCCCCCAAGCCCTTGAGGCACACAGAATTCTTTAGTTAATGGCCATAAAGTGCTTTGAAAATAACTAAATGTTAAGTGGCCACGGGGCTGGGGTTCAGTAATTATTTATGATTTCAGATGAGTTGGTTAATTCACCAGGAATGGGCTGGCCATGGGAGTAAATCATTTAGGAGAATGTAAATAGCAAAGACTCACCCTACTCTCCCAACCTTCCCCTGCCCTGTGGGGCCCTGGCCCATGTAATTTGGACAAGCAAAATATGCCTGATGATGTCTATGTTCCTGGCTTTGATTTTAATAAGATCTGTATAGCTTTCTCTTCTGGCTGCCACTGAGAGCCTTACTGCCAATACTCTATGTTGAATCAGAAGCCTTGAGAGGGTACTGACCCTTAGAGGTCATTAGGTCCATCCCTCTGCCTCTGGGTAAAATGTTTTTTCAAGTGCCTGGGAAAGAAAACCTCTTTCCTTCCTATCAAAGGGTCTTCTATCACTTCTCTGGGTAGCATTTGCCGGCATCTCACAGTGTTTAGGAGTGGAAAGTTTGTCCTAATATTTTTGCCAAATCTCTCCCTGCAGTAAAGAAATCACTCTTAACACTGCTGCCCCCCATCATCCCTTTCTCTCACCCCTCATTCTATATCACATCTTCCCATCTGCCATCCCTAATCTCCCCTGAGCAGGAACTCAGCTGTCTCACCCACCCAGCCTCACAACTGTGCTCAGTTGATGTGTATACATTCATTCATGCCATTCAACAAATGCTCAATGAGTGCCTACTATATGTGCAGCACTGTGACCACAGGCTTTTGGATTCCTGGCCATCCATCTTCTGACTCTGGAATTGGAAACCTTTTTTGAAGTTTATATCTCCCCATTCTTTCCCACCTCCACCCCAACTCCCTTTCCTTCATTCCCAGCTGTCCTAAGCCTCAGAATTCTCCTTTCCAACCTCTTCTCCCCCCCCCCCCTCCCACCCAGTCACTGTCTTTCCCCCTCCCCCAGGCCACATTAAGAATTCTACCCCTTCCTTCAGTGAAGGTCTGATTGAGAAGTGGAATGAAAATTTCCCATCTGAAATCTAAATTACTCCCCTTCGTTCTCCTGAAATAAACTCTTTTCCCCCTATAAGGTCTAAGGGGAACAGAACTGGGTAAAAAATCAACAACAAAAACTCCAACTCTGTCTTTGTCTCTCTCTCAGCAAACTCATCATCCTCCATCCCTCTTAAGACCCTTGCCCACTCCCTCCCTCCACAGTCACTGAGGCCCAATGTCTGTACTCACTCTACTCTGTGTCCTTACGGTTAGAGAGACAAGACGGCTGGTGAAACAAAGAAGTCTAGGACTTTGGGATGAAAGGGTGAAAATGTGCTAGAAGGAGTGAGGAGAGGCCCATATAGTAGCTCAGATTTCAGAAACCTGTATCCCAAATGCCTGAAAACAGCTGACAGCCATTGAAAATGGATAAAGCAGGATTAGGACATCCCTTCCAAAGAGAGAATGATCTGCAGAGAAGCCTAATACGATCCCCTGTCCGTATAGCGTCATGGCTAATTCCTCAGGCCCCACTCACCTCTTTGTCTAGGGGCCTGGGGCCAGTACGACTGAGAAGGGGGAGTTGGAGGGAGAGACAGACAGCGAGACAGAGACAGAGAGAGAAGGCGAGACAGAAGGCAAGAGAGGCAGGGACAGAAAGAGAAGGCAAGAGAGAGAGAGAGAAAGAAGGAGGGGGGATTGAGGAGGCCACTGCTCAGGGCCCTAGAAGGACAGTGATCTTTGGCATCACCAAGGAGATTTGAGTCTCCAAGTTGCCTAAGTCAATGCTGAATCCTAGGAAAGTCTTTTCTAGCCCATGGAAGAATACTCCTCTGCTCTTTAATCCAGTCTTTTGAATTTTCAGGAAGTCTTTTTTTTCTATCTAACCTAAATCCCTCATGCTGTAGACAGAACGGAGAAGCCTTACTCAGCAGCTCTGGCAGTATTACAGCTGGCAGATTTCTAGCATCAAAACTTGCTTTCAAAGTTTTTGCTACTCTCAGCTGCTGAGGACAGTTAAAGGCCAGGAAGACCAGGCCAGAGAACCTCAAGGCTCAGCAGATCCCCTATGGAATGCATCTCCTGCTCTGGTTGGGATGGGGGCCTCAGGAGCACTTGGGGTGAGACTTGGGTCTTTCTTGCAGAAGAAAGGGAAAAGAAATTTGAAGCCCCAACATGCTTGGGCTGTGTTTATAGTATATATTTGTGTTTATTTTCTCCTGTTAGAAGTAGCTGCTGCAGTGGTGAAAGGAATTGATGTTTGTTTTGATAACGTTCTCAATGCATTTGCAAACTAATAAAATCATCTCATTAGGCTGCATGTTTAATTCACAACTGTACTGTGGGGAGACTTCCCTGGTGGCTGATGGGTAATATTAGCTTCCTCCTGAGACTAGGGGGAATGTGTGTATGTGTCTGCTACACTTAGTTTCTCACTCTGGCTGTGTGTTTCCCCCCAATCCAGGCCCTTTCTTTATTGCTCTCCTACCCCACCAAGGACACCTAACCTTAGGAGGTTATCCAGGACAGTCCAGCTATTCTTAGCCACCTTCTAGGAATTCTTCCCCAGCCCAGGAGAGAAGATTGCTCTATGCTCACTTGGATCCCACTGACATTGCTTTACTGGGGGAGGGCTGGGAACAAAGAGAAAGGCAAGGGACACAGCCAGGCTGATCCAAGAAGCCTTTGGGGGTTGCCAAGTGTCTAAGTCCTTGCTGTGCCAGCTGGCAGAGGGGACAGAATTGCTGGAATCTATTTGAGGGACACAGGGGAAGCATTGCTCTATGGGTTAAGCAAAGGGCAGAGAAGGGTGTGAATAGAGTCGGAGTAGGAGATAACACATGACAAGACTCAGGGCTACACTTCCCAAAGCCGTATTTCTGAGGGTGTGGCCTGAAACCTTGGATGCTTCCTGGGAGTGGACCCTGCTGACTTTGGGGTATCTTTCTTTCCACCCTAGTTATGAACTTCTTAGGGTGAGGCACAGTTGTCTAATAAGAAGATTCTCAGATGTGGACCTCCAGCACTTAACTAACTTGTGTGACCTTAAGCACATAAGTCAACCCTTAGGAACCTCAATTTCCTTGTCTATAAAATGGGCACAAGAATCTCTGTACTGCTTGCTTTACAAGGCTGTTACAAGGCCCAAGTGAGATAATGTGTAAGTACTTTGTAGATCATAAAACCAGCTATATAAATGTCAGCTATTATTATCACTACTTGGCCCACTTACTCCAATAATGTTGAGAGAAACATTGCCTCAGATTTGACTTTTCCACAGCATTGTAGGGAGGGAGGTACTGCAGAGTCCGCTGGTCTAGAGGGGAGCCCATCTTCTTGACCCCATCACCTGTAGAAAGTATAGGGTGAATGTTCCGAGCTAGTAATGGCAACGGGGCAGCTAGGTAGTGTAGTGTATAGAGTGCCAGGCTTGGAGTCAGGAAGACTCATCTTCCTGAGTTCAAATCTAGCCTCAGATTCTTCCCATCTGGGCAAGTCACTTAACCCTATTTGCCTCAGTTTCCTCAAACTGTAAAATGAGCTGGAGGAGGAAATTGCAAAATACTCCAGTATGACCCCAGATGGAGTCACAAAGAATCAGACAAGACTGAAAAATGACCCAGCAACAACAAAAGTACTGGTGATAAAAGGGAAAGGTTTTGGGGAGACTGCATATCACAGTCAACATGGGATCCCTTCTCTCTGGAATCTCAGGGGTACCATTACCTACAGCAGGACTTTAAAGCCCCAGTGTTAGTGTTCAAAATGAGGGAGCTGAAACCCAGTGGTTTGACATACAGGACTGAGCTTGTTTACACCCATAATTTCGCTTTGTAGCTGTAAGTAGCTCCTGGTAGCAAAACGTCCTCCACTAATGCAAATCAGCAACGTGGCTATGATTTATAGTGTTAGAGATTTGCCTGGGACACACAGAGAGAATATAAGCTCTTTGAGGGCAAGGATTGTGTTTTTATTTTTTAGGAAGTCTGTGTGTATCTCTAGTGCCTAGTACAGTGTTTGACAAGTCAAGCCAAGTCAGCAAGCATTTATTAATTGATTTATAGTGATATTACACGCACACATATATATATATATATATACATACATACACACATGTATGTATGTGTGTATGTACGATGTACCAGACACTATGCTAAGCACCAGGAATACAAATATAAGCAAAAAGATAGTGTCTGGCCTTAAGGAGCTTCCATTCTAATGGGGGGGGGGCGATAACACACAAAAGAGAGCTGAATAGTAGGAGTTAAGGGGAGGTACCTATGGAGGTAAGGGTGGGAAGTTTTGGCAAAATCCAGAGAATCAAGGAAGGTTGGTTTGGGCCCTTCCTCAAGATGGAAGTTTCAGGAATAACTCACTTATTAGACACTTAATATATGCTTGTTAAATGAGCTAATGAGTCACTAACTTCCTCATGACTATTGGCTAGTGTCTCTTGGGGACAGGTCTTGGATCCAAGACTTTTCTATCCACTATCACTATGGTATACCTCCCTTTAACTGTGTACAACCAAGGATCTCTAAAGCTTGTTAATTGTATGTTTACTCAGAGAAGAGTTCTTCAACCCTTGTTTTGGATACAGAAGATGGGGAAACATTTATTAAGTGCCTACTATGTGCTAGGCATTTCACAAATATTACTTATTTGATCCTCACAACAATCTTGAAAGGTTGTTGTTATCGTTTCAATCGTGCCCGCCAGACCAGTCTTTCGTAACCATACCGTTCTTCTACCCATCAGTCTTTCAGTGGTTATTGCCTTCTAAGTAAAATTTAAACATTTTTGCCTGGCATTTGAGGCCTTCATATTCCACCCCACCCCCTTTCCCAACCCTATTTCATATTTCGTATTGCTTTCTTCCACGTACTCTGAACACCAGCCAAACCAGACAGTTTTATGTCTCCTGAAATATGCTTGCCAGCTCTATACCCTTATCTATGTCTGAAATGTCTTCCTTTCTTTTCTTTTGTAAAATGTTTTCAATTCTCTTTTGTTTTGTATGTATCACTGTCACTTCTCATAGACCCTTCCCCACCCTCACCACTAATAGAGGGGTGCTTTTCAAATCACCCATAGATAGGTATAGAGATTTGTTGTTGTTGTTCAGTCATGTCTGACTCTTCATGACCTCATTTGGCGTTTTCTTGGCAAAGATACTGGAGTGGTTTGCCATTTCCTTCTCCAATTCATTTTACTGATGAGAAAACTGAGGCAACAGGGTTAAGTGACTTACCCAGGGTCACACAGTAAGTGTCTGAGTCTGGATTTGAACTCAGGTCTTCCTTACTCCAGGCCCAGAGCTCTATCTGATGGGCCATCTACCTCCAGCTACTTGGGGTGGAGGAGTGTAGAAGATATCCTTTCATTCTGTGCCTCCGCTCCCCTCCACCTCAGCTCCGATCTCACAAGGTTCCCTCTGCCGCTGTTCCACTTAGAACCCAATCACATTCCTCATAGAACCTCTCTGTTGCCCCTTGTTTTTATTGGCTTATGAGTTTCTTCTCTTGCCTTTTGGAAGGAGCATCTCTACACTCTGCTTCATTTAGCACTTACAGTCAATGGTATATGTTTTCTCTTGAGCGGTCTGCTCAAGGTCTAGCTCCCAGAGGAAGGATAGAGAGAAGGGGTGGGAGGTGTTGTATGCACTCACGCGTGGGTATATTTTGGGGAGGAGTGAGACGGGGGAGAATGTTGGTCTATCACAATACCATGGAAAACCAGAGGGAGAAAGACTAAAGGAGAATGGTCAGGGGTAGGAGGCAGAAAACAGCCAGCACAAAAATTTTTTGTTTGTTTTGTTACCAGTGGAGTGGAAATGTGGCCTATTATTATTTGCAAAGAAAAGTTGGATTTCTTTTTCTTTTCTATTTTGAGCAAATCACAGAAACCTGGAAAGGACTTTGGAATTGATCTAGTCCAAGGATTCTTAATCTGGGTGTGTTGGGGGGGGCAGGGAGGGGGTCTATGAACTTGTTCTATAAAAATATGTCATCATAATTGTTTTTGTTTTGTTGTAATCCTGCTTTTTACTTGATGCATTTAAAAACATTATTCTGAGAAGAGGTCCATAGGCTTCACCTGATTGCCACAATAATGGTTAAGAACCTCTCTATTATAGTCCAGTCTCCTGCCAGTGTAAGAATCTACCCCTCCCCCACCAATGTAGCCTCACTTCTTGCTGGTCTTTCATTGTTTCTAGGGGATCTCTTTAGCCCCTTTGACTCTGTTCATACTGATCTTCCTTCCTGACCTCCCATTCACTCATTCAACAACCATTTTATTAAGTGCCTTCTGTATGTAAAGCACACAGAGGGACATTATGAGCAGGATCAGGCAGGAAGAAAATGCTGCTTCTGACACTTATTAGCTGTGTCATCCAGAGCAAGTCACTTAGGATCAGAGACATAGACTCAGAAGGAAACTTAGAGACCATGGAGTCCAACCTTCTCACTGTACAGTTAAGGAAACTGAGGCACAGAGAAGTTTAAGTGACTTGCCCAGGGTCACACAGCTTGAAGTGTTTGAGTCAGGATCTGAACTCAGGTCTTCCTAGTTACTGGCCTAACCCTCTATCCAATGTACCGCCTGGCTTCCTTTGCACCCAGACTTCCCCACAGATCTTCAAGCTTGTGCAAAGAACTGTGCCTTCCCAGATATTCTTTTTGTTTGAATCACACATTCTGACATTTGGTGTTGTTAGTTATCTTTATCTTGTTTTCGTCCAGCACATACAGACTCAACAGGTATTTGCTGAATGAATAAAGTAATCACATTTTATAAAATGAATGCCTATTGGCATCCTACTATCATTTTCCAGGGTTCAGTTCAAATACCATATCCTCTGTGAAGGTTTAGGACTGCTAAGATCTCTCCCAGTTCTAAAATCTGTGATCTTATGAGCTTTTTTTATGTATGTTCAATTCTGTATGTATGTATGTGTGTGTGTTTTTGCTTACAACTCGACTGGGGAAGATTTTCATGATTTTGTGTGTGTGTGTGTGTGTGTGTGTGTGTGTGTGTGTGTGTGTTGTCAGCTCCACTTCCCTGTTATCATGCCCTCTCTTTGCCCCCTCCACCTCACCTCTTCCCCCTGGCTACTCCATCTTCTTTATGCCTCCATGGCCCTAGTTCGTCTTCCTCACTTTGTCACCCTTTTCCTCTCCTTCCCTCCCTCTTTCTACCAAATCCTACCCCACCACACCCCGCCCCATCCTATCCCGTCCTTTTATTCTTTGCAGTCACTCCTGGGACAATTATCTTTGTGAGCTGCTCTCTTCTCTGTCAGAGCTCTAATTGCATGGAAGCAATCCTATGAGTCAGAGAGACTGAAAGACTGACCCAGATAGGGAGGATTCTGCCTTCTCTAGGATTTGTAGCCTTTAAGAAGTTTGATGGGAAGGAATGTGGGGCCCACAACAGAAGCTTCTCATTGACTGATTTCTTTTCTCTTTGTCTTCCCTAATATCTGGGATGGGGGTTGGCAACTTTAGAAAGGAGAAGTGGGGGAGGAAATGTCAGGACAGCACAGAGCACTCCAGAGTCTTCTAAACATCTCTGGTAGTGGTAGAGGGAGGGGCTGAGGGCTTCTGAAAGAACTGACTGCTTTGCTTGGCTCTCCCTTACCTCTGGCAAACAAATGTATCCCCATTAGGAACTGAAGAGGGAAAAACAGGATCTTCTTCTCTCTCAAGGATCGAGAGGGTGAGAGCTTTTCTGAGAGTCTTCTCTGCTAAGCTAAGGACCAAAAGACAGGGGTCTCCTCCCACTCTGAACTGTGGCTGGGCCTAGTTGAGGCTTTCCTTGTGTTGTCTTGACATTTCATTGATATAGATCACTTGACTACTCTAGAGAAGAGTAGTCTTTTCTTCTCTCCTTCCCTCCCTTCTTCCTTCCTTCTTCCTACCTTCCTCTCCCTCCTTTCCCCTTCCCCTTCCTTCCTTCCTTCTTTCTTTTCTTTTTTTTCTTTCTTTCAAAAAAAAAATGTCTTGCTTTCCAACTTGGGAGCTAGCTGTAAGAGCCAAAACAAATTTATTGAAGCTTTGTCTGTTCTTTTCTTGAAGATAGCCAGGAATGGAGTCTCCATGACACCTTCTAGGTTACTTAGAGGCTATACATTTCACATTTAACAACTAATGACACAAGGCAGTGTATCTTCTTGTTTTTAAACCTCATCTCCCCAAGGACAGAGACTTTGCAATACTCATCTTAATATCTAGCATAGAGTCCTTCCCATTGTACATGCTCAGCAAACGTTTGATTCGTTGGTTTAAAGCCATTGCAATTTTTTTTCTCACCCTGACAGTCAAAAAATTCTTTCTTGTGTCCAATGCTAAGTTCTTCTTCAGCCTTCGACAGATGGGGGGGACACTGCTCAGCACCCTTCTCATAAAATTATGGAGCGACTGCTCATCCTGATTTTTTCCTGGAGAAATATCCCCCACTCCCACTTCTCTTGCCCCTAAATACTTCCAATTCCTTTCTTCCCAGGACTTATTTTCTAGTCTTTTGTTCATATTTCTTTTCACTCTTTCTCATGGACCCTTCAAAACAAGTACCTCTGGAAACTTCTCCACAGCTGTCCACACTAACTACCCTACACCATAAATGGAACTCAGCTCAAGGCCTTCCTCCCTGTCTTCTCCACATACTGGGCCCAGAATCCCATGGGGGGAGCTTTCTCTCCTCCCTCCCACCTCTTCCTTCAGTCTCTGAGAACCACAGACTTTCATCTCAAGTCCATTTGTGTTAGCTGAGGCGTGAAGAAAAGTAATAAGAAGAAACAAGCCCAAGGTGCCCCCCCAACTCCCCACAAATAAATGGGATGTTTGCAAAAGAAAACCAACACAGCCCCATCTCTGCTAATTAGATCTCATCAGCATTTAAACACAGCCACCTCATTTTGTTTGTTTGTGATGTGGGGTGGATTTTTTTTTCTTTTCTTTTTTTTTCATTTTCTTCTTAAAATGGCGAAGAAAAAAGCAAACTCTGCAGCTTTTTGTGGTCTTCTTGGTGGTGGTGGTGGTGTGTGACAGTGTGTGTGTGTGTGTGTGTGTGTGTGTGTGTGTGTGTGTATTGGAGGAAGGGAGAGTACTTCTTCAAATTTCTCTGAGTTCTAGACAAGGCTAGTCTTATACACAGATGGAGTATATACAGTGTTAGGAAGAACCTGGGCAGTGAGAAAAAAGACACCAATCCCTGTTTCACATGCTGGCTCTCAAGAACTTTTCTTCATTTGTGAACTGAACCCTCAAACTCTTGTGACTGGAGATTTCTAGTAACCACCAGCAGTGCCTTTCTGGCACTCTGAAGGTATTGGTACCCCTGCTTCCTCGGGCCCAGTAAAGGGACTTTTCTGTCCTTTGAATACTTCTGGAGACAGTCCGGGGTTTAGAAAGTTGAGTTTGCTGTTTAATGAAGGGGAAAACAGAAGACAAAATGGGGTACAGACTTAAGGGAGTAAATGACAAAAAGAAAGCATGGAATTGACCATTCCAAGGCCCTCGTCTGACCTTCTTCCTTTCTCCCCTGGCCCTGCTACAGCCTCCAGGTTTTTACTTTTTCCTTTCTGATTTCTCCTCCTCCCACTTCTGGTAAGAAGGGAGCCAGCCTGGTGAGTTCCAGTTCATTGTCCCTACCCATCAATCACCAGTTCATTTTGCTAAAGGTTCTATTCTTTCTTCTCATAAGACACTTTCCATATCAAGGACTCCCCTGGGACCTTAAAAAATACTGGGAAAGGAGAGGGGACCATTCTTATTTAAGCACATTTCATGGCCCCACAGCTCTTTCTCCATAGGCAATCACCTTGATACCATGATGTGACACATGGTAGATACTAGCCTCCAAACATCCCGCAGAGTTACAGTGATCACTAGGAAGGTCCTGAATTCTTTCCCCCTTAAGTCTTTCCCCTTCATTTTGTATATGAGGAAAATGAGGCTCATAGGAAGTAAGATGACTTGCCCACAAGTCACACAACTTGTAAGTGGGAGAGCCATGATTAGAATCTGGGTCTTCTGAGCCTGTGTCCTATGTCAACCAACAAGCATTTATTAAAGATCTACTATGTGCCCGGCTCTGTGATAAGTGCTAGAGATGCAGAGAAAAACAAAAACGCATCCCTACCCTCAAGGAGCTCACATTCTTAGGAGGAGAGAATACATAAATTGCTAGATACATACAAGATCTACACAGAGTAGACGGTGGGTAATCTGAGAGGGGAAGGGACTATCAGCTGAAGGGACCAAGAAAGGCCTTCATCAGAAGGTGAGATTTGAGCTGAGTCATGAATAAAACCTAGGAAACTAAAAAGCAGAGGTGAGGAGGGGAAACATTCTAGGCTTGGGGGGAAATTTCCATTATACCCCCTACCATCTGTTATGATGCTTGAAATTCTACCATTAGGAATTCAGTTCTAGTCATGAATGCATTTTGTTCTTGGAGAATCTATTAAAACGCAAATGTCCCTAGAAGGAGTTAGCCCCTTGATAAGTCATTAACACCTTCTGGGAGGTAACCACGTCCCTGGCCATCCTCTCTAGGGCTCTCACTCCCGACTACCCTTTCCAGTCTCTCAATCATCTGCCGCAGTCTGCCGCAGTCTTAAGCTTTGCTTCATCCATATATGTGTATATATATATATATATATATGCATATATATATATATATGTGTGTGTGTGTGTATATATATATATCTACTATATCTCCCGGCTCAGGTCCTTATAGCATCTTCTAGCTTCCAGGTCATTCCTCCTCTTTTCTGTAGGAGTTTAGTAATCGTCTCAAAGGCTTTCTCTTCCTAATCTTATCCTCATGCTTAGTTGGTCGGTCAGTCAGTCAACCAATATTTTTTAAAGTTCTTACTATGTGCCTGCATTCTGCTAGGTGTACTTAGGGAATACATGTTAATATCCTCTTGAGTACACTAGCCTCTCATTTTATCAATTTCCTCAATACCCACAGGAGGCATATTCACTCCATCTCAGTCACCCTGCAGAGGGGTGATTCTACCTTAGGTCTCACCATACTCAATCAATCAACAAATATTTATTAATCCCCTACTATGTATCAGGCCCTTGGAATACAAATACAAAAGTGGAATAGTTCTTGCCTCAAGGAGCTGACTTCTACTGGGGGATATGCAGATAGCTTCATGGTAAGTTAATAGTGTATTTGCAAAATTAATAACATTAATGGGGCATTAACACCTAAAAGAGTCAGGGAACATCTTCTTGAAAGCTGAGCCGTGAGGGGAATTTAAGGGTTAAAAGAATTTGATTCCATAACTTTTCAAACTCTGAAATTCCCCTTTGTGATCATAATCTCCTGCCCTTCTATCTCTCCCTGGCTACAGTTATCCCTTCCATATCACGGAGATTAGGGGCCTGGCGCCCCCGCAATCTGGAAAATCCGCATAAAATTTTTTGGCCCTCCCGTTGCAATTTAAATGACATGAGATACAAGAAACTCAAGATGCAAAGATCACTGCGAGATCACCGCGAGATGTCATGAGAGAGATTGCTGTGAACAAGTTTGGCATCCCCAAACCAGTGCATAGAACCATAGTTCTTTTACTATAAATTTAATTTTAAGGAAAAAAAATTGTGTGGTTATTCATTTATGCTATTAAACAGTAAAATGTATACTGTACAGGTAATATTATACGTAACAGTACATACATTTTGTGCATTTATGAGTTACCAAGCTTTTTAAGATCACATTTCTAGCTTTTGTGTGTTGTCATCTGGCTTTCACGTTCCTTTTGCGAACTTTAACTTTTTACTTATTTTAACTTTAAAAAAGAAATTGTGTAGATTTATGGTTTTAAAATATAAAATATGTTGCTATTATACAATACTGCACATATATTTTATGCATTTCTGAGTTTCTAAATTTTTTCTGTCTCATCAGCAGCTTCTGCAAAACTCCCAAAAAATTCCCATTTATTTTCTTATGCCGACCCACGATATATCAAAACTGCAACAGGAAAAGTCATGATGTGGAAGGCATAACTATGCCCTAGATATGCTCTTCATCTTCACCATGGCCTGGGTCCAGTCTCTCTTATCAGAATCTACAACCCCGTGTGCTGAGCTCATTCTCCTCATGTTAATCTTGACCCTTCCAATGACCAATTCAAAGATACACAGTCACTCCTTTTCTCCCACTGCTATTCACACCTTGCCAGTCCTCACCCCTGGATCATCCCAACCCTTCACCTCTTCTTGTGGATGGTAAAAGATATCTCAAAACCAAGAAAGCTGCACATGCTAACTAGGTCTTATGTTCTCTAATCTCAGCTTGAGCCTCATTGTTTCAACACTAATCCTTTCATTCTTAATGGATTGATTCTCTATGACAAAATCCCAACCCCTTCTCTTACCAAAAGATAGGGCATCATATTGCAATGGAAAGAGTTTTGAATGGGGCAGCTGGGTGGTGCAGTGGATAGAGCACCAGCCCTGAAATCAGGAGGACCTGAGTTTAAATCCAGCATCAGATATTTACTAACTGTGTAATCCTGGGCAAGTCACTTAACCCTGATTGCCCCCATTCCCTCCACCCCCCCCCCCAAAAAGAAGAAAGTAAGAGAAGTGATAAACTTGAAGTCTCAGAACCCAGGGTTAAATCCTAACTGCTGCTTTTCATCTGTGTGACCTTGGGCAAGTCCTCTAACCTCTGAGGATCTAAAGTCCTTTTCTGTAAAATGAGGAAGGTTGTACTTGAGGACCATTGAATTCCAGCTCTGTTATCCTATGATGCTTGACTTCTATGAGTCTGAGAAAATCAAGGCCATTTATCATGAGCTCCTTCATCTCCCATATTCCACACCCCCAAACCCCTCTCTGTCTTCACTAATCCTTTCCTCTTTGGTCCAGTAACCAAGGAAAAGGTGCCCCTCCAACTTTGAACCTTCATCCCATGCTCTCCCTTCTTTTCTGGGAGCTTGCCACATTCTTTCTCTCTTCTTCAGTTTCTCCCTATATACTCTCTCCTTTCCCATTTCCTACAAACATTCCCAGACCTCCCCTATCCTTAAAAAAAAAAAAAAAACTTTCACCTGACCCTGCCAACCTCTCAAGCTATTGCTTTTATCTCTTCAGCCAAGAACATAGAAATAATCATCTGTTCTCACTACCTTATTACTCTGTCACTTCTCATCCCTTTGCAATCTGGTTTCCAACCCCACTTTAATACTGAAACTGTTCTCCCCAGTACTACTGATAATCTCTAAACTGCTAAATCCACTGGCCTTTTCTCAGTTCTTGATTGATGTGACCTTTCTACCATTTAGGGGCAGCTAAGTGGTGCAGTAGATTTGAGTTCAAATGTAGCCTCAAACCCTTGCCTCAATATCTGTATTGCTAAAAACTGGCCAGGGTTGTTGTGAGGACCAAATGAGATATTTATAAAATGCTTAGCACAGTATATGGCACGTAGTCAGTGCTATATTAATATCAGCTGTTATTATTAACTCACCTTCTTCCTAGGCTTCTGTGGCCATGAATCTCCTATTACTTTTGTATATGCTTGGTCCTTCTCTTAAGCCCCCTAATCCTGGGTACCTATCAAGTTTCTAACTTGGGTTTTCTTCCTTTTGTTCTTTATCTTGGTGATCTCATCAACTTGCATGGGTTCAATTAGCATCTCTATGCAGATGACTTTCAAATCTATATATACAGCCATAATCCCTGAACTCTCATTCTATCTCTTTAATTGACTGCTGGACATTTCCACCAGGATGTCTCATTTGCATTTCAAACTCAACATGATCAAAATAGAAGTTATCAAAATAGATCTTATCTTTCCACCTAAACCTTTCCCATCTCCCAAATACCCAATTTCTGTCAAGGATACTATATTTATCTCTTCTACATCTCAGGGTTAGGAGTATAGAGCCCCCACAATCTGGAAAATCTACCTAAAATTTTTTGGCCCTCCCTTCATATCAGAGAAGCCTGAATTATTATGGTACTAAAGGATAAAATATGTTGATAATAAACAATACTATACATATATTTTATGCATTTCTGAGTTTCTAAACTTTTTCTGTGTTGTCTGCTGGCCTTTGCATATTGTCTGTGGCTTTTGCAAAACTCTCCCAAAATTCCTATTTAATTTCTTATGCCTACCCATGATATGTTGAAATTGTGATGGGGAAAGTCACAATGTGGAAGGGATAACTGTACTATCATCTCTATCCTTGCTGTTCAAAACCCCAGTCATCCTTGACTCTTCTCTTCCATACCCCCATACCCCCTTTCCCCATATCCAATCAGTTTCCAAGTCTTGTCATCTCCCTGTACAATATCTCTTACCTTCTCTTTCTGCTTACATGATGACCTCCTTAACTCAGGATCTCATCTTCTCTTGTCTGAACTATTATCATAGCCTCCTAATCAGTCTTTCCTTCCACATTCTCCTTTCTTCAATCCATCCTCCAGCACAGCTGCCAAAGGTAATATTCCCAAGACACAGCTTTGAGCCTGTGATTTCCCTGCTCAAAATACTTCACTGGCTCCTACTGACTCTAGGCTAAAATACAAAATCCTCAACCCTTTCCAGATTCTAGATCCAATCTACTTTTTGTGCCATATTTCATGCTACTCCACTTTACTAGATTGCTAACTATACTCTCAAATCCTACTTCCATACAACTGTATAAGACATCCTTCATGCCTGGAAAGGGAAGATGTAATACTGATTTGGGGGTACAGCTCATGCATTCCCTCTTCTCTCTGACTCTGTGAATCCTTGCCTCCTACCAAGGCTTAGCTTAGGTAGCCTTCCCTGATTTTCCTAGTTATTCATGCCTTCTCCCTCTTCAAATTACCTTGTACTTACTAATCTGTGTACATTTTTTATCTCCTCAATAGAATAAACTCCTTGTGGACTGGGACTATTACAGGAGTTTTTGATTCTTGTGTATATCCAAGGCACAGTGCTTTGGATATATTGGGTGCTTGACAAATATTGGCTAAAATGAGTCAGTCGTCAGATCCTGTATAAGTAGTTAGAGCAGAGCAAGACTGGGTGGAAGTAGATGATGAATGGGCGGAAGAAGGGGGACTGCACAGGCACTAGAGGAAAGAGAAGGCACCAAAAGAAGAGGTGAACATGTTGATTGCCTGTCATTACCAGCACCCTCCCTTGCTGACAACATTGTGTTGTGGTCCCCTTTTCTTTTGCTCATAAATTGCCAGCCCAGGAGGCTGGACTTCTGAATGAAGGCTGCATAAGAAGAATCCATTAAAAATTTCAGTTAGAAAACGATGATTGTGGAGTTGGGGAAATAAGCTTCATTGGAGTATAATCTATAGAGGCTTGGAGCTCCAATCTTCTTCAGTCCCCTAATGCTGATGTACCCATTTTACTTTCTAAGTCACAGCCCAGGGGACCCCTAATGAAACAAAGCCCTTTCTCTCCAGCCCCCCATTCTGGGAAAACTAGCCCTAGAGCCAGGATGGAAGGAACTACCCAAGAGGGAACTCCAAGAAAGAGCAGTCAAGGCCTCAAAATCTCTGAGTTGCCCTTTGGTAGGCAGTTAAAGGGTCTCATAAGATTTAGAGCTGGACAGGACTTTAGAAGAAAGAGCCAGTATGAGAACCCAGCTGGCTTATTGGATGGAGCCATGGACTTGTAGACTTCAGATTCTGTGTTAGGTATTTACTACTTGTATGACCCTAGACAAGTAACCTACTTAGCCTCAGTTTCCTTACCTGTGAAATATGGATGATAATAGTAGCAGCCTTACAGGGGTATTGTATGGATCAAAAGAGGTAAGAGCTATAAACATGGCAGCTGGTATTATCATTAGGTCTCCTGATTCCCAATCCTTTCATTGTTGAGTTCAAAACTCCCATCAGGAAAATATGGCCAGAGAAGAAGTACACCTTCTTGTCAGAGGCTTCATTTAAATTTACTCATTGCCTTCCTCCTGGAGGCAGTTGTTAAAGTGACTGGGCCCAGAGCCAAAACCAGGGTTGGCATATTGGAACTCTTGTACCCCATGTTCCTGTCTTCCTCTTCCAAATGTCTAGGTGGAGCAAGGAAGGAGGGAGTTGGTTCCCAGTTGTGACAACTCTTTAAGTCAGAAAGAAAGTGGGTAGGAAAGTTTAGAGGTGGGATGGTTCTATAAAGTCTCTGTTAGCTAATTCTCTGAAGGCGGATGAAAGCAGTGTGGTGAGGGCTATCCCCTCCCCCTCCCACATGCCTCCTCCTAGAATCATGAAACCCTAGTGCTTTCTGTCTCCATATTCATCAGTTGCTTCCTATACTCCTCTTGGGGGCTTTCAGTAGAGGGGAAGGTGGGGCATTGAAGGAAGGATGGCAAAAACTTGGGCATGGTGGGCTGACTCACACTGATTTTCCATTTATGAATGGACTTTTCCATGCCCTTCCCACCCCCAACCCCAACAGGATCTTAGATCAACGAGGTAGCCTGACTGAATGGAACTCTGTTCTTAAGGAAGAGAGCAAGCATGTTATGTTTTTCCACAGACCCCCACCTGGAAATCTCTCCTCCAACCTCGCCCTAGGGGGAAAAAAAACCAAACCACTTTGTTGGCACTTACTTCCTGGCTTTGGAAGGGAGAGAGGGAAGAGCAGACATGGCATGCTCTGGGGACCGAGCTGCCCATTTGGTCCTGGGCATTGAGACAGGCAGCACCACTCCTGCCACGTAAGGCAATGCCAGGCAGCTTTGAAGGGCTATTAAAAGGTTCTGGACCTTTCTTCTATCCTCTCTCCTTCTCCTCCTTCTCTTTACTTCTTTTCTTTCATTTGCTTCTCTTCAACACTCTTTTAAGAGAATCCTTTGTACTCCCTGGTTTTCAATAGTTCTTCCAAGATCCCCAGTCCAAAGTGACCATCCCGATGATGATGATGATGGTGATGATGATGATAATAATAATAATAACAACAGCCAGCAATTACAGAGTACTTTAAGATTTACAAGGCACTTTACACATCTTATCTCATTTGATCCTCACAACAATTCTGGGAAGTAGACACTGTTATTTCTCCATTTTACAGAGGAAACTTGAGGTTGTTTGTGATTTGCCTAGGCTCACACTGCTGGTAAGTATCTGAGACAGGATTTGAACTCAGGTCTTCCTGACTACAGGCCTAGTTCTCTAGCCACTGTACCATCTAACTGCAGTAGAGTAAAAGTCCAGATTCCATGGAGGGAGTAGGAATCAATATGGGGGCCAGGGAGGAAACTTGTCCTAACTGAACTTTTTCTAGAGGCAGGGAGAGGGAGTACCAGGGGCCTGTGGCTCTGGATATAGACACATGGAATGTCAGCTCTGGAAGAAACCCTGGAGACCAGTGTCCTAATTTTACAGAGATGGAAAATGAATTTTGCTTAGGGGCTTCGGTATTGTGAGATCCACCCAGAGAGATCACTGTGCCCTTTGACGCTCACAGGTGAGCTGGTAGGTATTAAAGGTCTTGGCCTAATTTGCACACTTTATCCTGCCTCCTCCTTCCTTTAGGGAATATTTAACCCAAACCTCAGTCATTGCTATGATTAGTCAGTTGTTCCATCCAATCCCTTAGATAGCCTATTTCAAGGGCAGGGAGTGGTACAGACAGTTTGACTCAATGGAAAGAGAGCTGAATGTGGAATCCAAGGACCTGGTTTCCTACTTGTATGACCTTGGAGGAGTCACTTAACTTTTCTGGACCTTAATTTCTTTATCTATAAAATGTGGGGATGGGAATGAGGGTTGGGCAATAGATGGCCTCTGATATCTCTTCCGACTCTAACATCCCATGATTCTGTGATCCCATTTCAAGACTAATAGCTTGGTGATATCTCCAGATCATAGCATCTCATCATCGGAAAGGATTTTAGACACTGTCTAGCCTGGCCTCCAAATCTAATGAAGTCATCTTCTCTATCACTTCTCCAGGACACAGTCATCCAGCCCCTAATGGAGCATTTTCAGTGATAGAGAGCTCACTCCTTTGATAGTCAGCCAATTCCATTTTCAGAAAGCTCTAATTGTTAGAAAGCGTCACCCTATATCTGCCTCTCTGTAACTTACACACATCAGCCCCAGATCTCCCCTTTGGAGTAAGTCTATCACTTTTTCTTCATCTCAGCTCTTCAAATGCTTGGAGACGGAACTCATCTCTACCCCGCCTCCCTCCAAGTCTTCTCTTTTTGAGGCTAAATATACCCAGTTCCGTCAACTGGTGACTATGACATGCTCTCTATCTGGAACATTATAGCAGGGGTGGGGGGTGGGGGGTGGGGGAGTAGCAGACCTGCACTGCAGGAATTCTCTTCTCCATTAGCTAGACTCTAATTTATTGATGTCTTCCTTAACCTGCAGAATCTAGATTGGAACACTTGGGAATATATAGCTCTCCAGGATCCTAAAGCCAAAAGATACAAGAGTTTATCCATTTTTATTCCTCTTTGACCTTGGAGAATTCATTTCATGTTTCAGAACCTTAGTTTCCTCATCTGTAACGTGGGGATCATAATATATACACTCTCTAGTACATAGTGTTATTGGGAGGAAAGCACACTATAAACCTTAATGGGCTATAGAAATGTGATATAAAGAATATAAATATATAATTTGATATAAATAATTATAAAAATGGAAGGGACCTTGGAAATCACTAGTCAAATACCCTTATTTTATAGATGAAATGACTTGCCCAGGGCTACATTGTTCATTAGTAACAGAGTCAGGATTTGAACCCAGGTCTTCTGATTCAAATACATACTGTATCATGCTGCCTTTAAGCCTCAGTTTCCCCATCTGTAATTTCCCTATCTGTAAAGAGAATAATACTTGCCCAGTCAACTTTCCCAGATGAAATTGCTGAAGATAAAATTAGACAACCTGCTGACCCAGACTGTGGCTAGAAATATGCTATAGCCATATTATTACAGTTGTGCTCTCTGTCCAGAAAACTATCTCAAAAGTTTAGGGAGAGAATGGTCCTCAGTCTCTCTGGAGACCTCTTGCCTCTCACCCATAGGGAAGAAGAGCTATGGCCTGTTACATTTTCCAGAAAGATAGCTTGCATTGCCCTCTGGCCCAGGGCAACAAGAATCTATTTCAATAGGTTCTGAGGGGCTCTGAGGCGGGCATGACACCTTTCTCTCTTTCTCTCCCAGGTCCCCTGAGAAGTCCCCTGCAGGTAGGAAACAGACTAAGCTGGTGGGGTGGGGGAGGAAGGGCTGGCTACTCAGGGCCAGAGGTGTTGATTGGGATGCAGAGCGATGGTGTCCCTGGATTAGTAGCTCTGAGCTATAGCAAGGGCAGACGAAGGAGATTGGGGAGAGAGGGAGGATGGGAGGTGGGGAGGACTGTTTGTTTTCAGGAAAATAAATGCCTCTTCATGGGCTGTGGTTTGCATGGCAACTTAGTGCCAGATCAAGTTGTTCCACATTGATTGGGCAGCTACGAGGACCTGTCACTGGAGCAGAGTGAGGAGCTGTCTCTCTGATCCTCTCCCTGGTCTGGGGGCCCTTTGACTTGCCCTGGGGAAGTTAGGAAAAGAAAGCCCTCTGGGAACTCTGGACCCCAGAAGATGAAGGAAAGGGGTCGGGAGGAGACGGCTTTGCATCTTTCAACATACACCCCTCCTCCATCAGATCATCTCAGCATTGTCTAGAGGGCAGGCATTAGATCCGGGGAGATGCTGTTTAGGAAAGTATCCCACTTTTAATTAACAAATTATAGTCCTTGTTAGTAGTGCCACCCCAGGGGCTGTTGGAGACCTGGGTGCCAGAGCCTTGGAAAGAGCTGCTAATTTAAGAAGAGGAATAAAATCTAAGCAGGCCCAGTGGTACCTGCAGGCAGCTTTTTGCCTTAGTCTCTAGAGCAAGAGAGCCTTGTTATTTGTGGGCTTTGGGCCTGAATAGTGAATAGTGAGTAGTGAGATGAGGGGAAAAAGAAAGGGTAATTTCTAGCAGGACCTGTGGCCTAACCTCTCCGCCAAGGGTTAGTTACACACAGTCCTCCCCAACTTAGATCTGAGGGGTGGGTATGAGCTTAGTGAGCCATTACAAAGCATTCTGGTGTTGTGACAATGGGCCCAGAAGGTACTGAATTAATTCATTCAGGTTATCTATGGAGTTCGACTGAGATTGGAGAGAGAACAAATCAGTTGACATATGTAAAGTTGTTTTTTTTTATACAAACCTTAAAGTTTCATGTAAATACTACTATTATTTCTTGTTATTATACAGGGCAAGGAGTAAGTAAGAAAGTCTTCATAGGGGAGGGGACTGAGCAATCACGATGGAGAAAGGAGTAGGTAGGCTTTGAACTATCCTCGAAATGAAAGAAATTAATCAATCAAGAAGCATCAACTAAATGCCAGGCCCTGTTAGGTAACGGAGATGCAAAAACATGGTACCTGTCGTTTAGGAGCTTCCATTCTAACAGGGGAGACAATACGTGAACAAATAGATTGTGTAGATTAATAGATACATAAGCAGTATGCGAGGAGTAGATGGGAGGTAGGTTTAGAGGGGAAGGCTATAGCTGCAGGAGGATGGAGAAAGGTCTCCTGCAGAAGAAAAGGAAAGGGCTTCTACATGTACGGATTAATTTAGAGAAATAAGGAATTTGGATTGGTCATTAACAGGCATAATCATAGACTTCTGAAGCTAAAAGGTCCCTTCCTCAATATTGACCTACTCCCCTACCCTGTTTTAGCAGATGAGGAAATTGAGTCTCCAAAAAGTGAAGTGACCTGCAAGCTAGGACTAGAATACAGGTGTTTCCTGACTTCCAGTCAGAAATGAACCTTGGTTCTTTCTACTTCCCCATTTGAGTCCTTTTGAGATAAGTCAAATAAAAGTTAAAAGAATAGCTCTGGGTCTCCCTCAGGCAAAGGGGAGGAGGGTATCTACTTCATCATCATCCATTTGTTTTTTAAGTCCCAGTTTTCATACTCTTATCTGTGGTCTTCTCTCCACGATGGTCACTTAACAAGACCCAGTGGATTAGATGTGCATCCAACCTGGCAAGTGATTTTTACAAAGAGCAGAGCAGCATCCCTGGGGGATAGCAAGGAGAGGCCAATGGGGAAAGGCTTCTGCTCTATCCCTGCCTGTGCTATGGATTTTATTGGGTCATAAACAAGGCTGGAGGATAAACAATTAAAATTGGCTGATGCACAGGGCTTCAGTGACCAGCTGGCTGTCAGCGTGATGTGCGCTGCCTGAGCCGAGAGTGTGGCCTTAGGAGCAGCTGCTTTTGAGTGCCCCTGCTGCCCTGAGAGCCCCAAACCATGAGGGGTCCCATCAGGGAAGAAATCAGGGAAACTGGCTTCCTGAAGTTATCCTCTTTTAGTGGGTCTCATGCCAGAAACTTGCCCAGTTAATTGCATTTACTGGGACTATTCCGCAGCTTTGGGAAGGGAGGAATGAATGGGGATTGGGAGAAGATGGTTAGGGATGGAAGTTCTCCCAAAAGACAAATCCAAAGTCCTAGGTTCTAGTTTCCAGCAACCTTTGTATAACTCCAGACCCTTATTCTTCATGCACCAGCTTTCTCCACTATCATTACCACTAGTATTAAGGAAAACCCTGATCTGAGAGTAATACAAAGTAAAAACTTGGATCCCTGGTAGACTGGGAGGCCAAGTTTAAGAGGCTGCATTCCATGGCAGAAAAATGCTAGTTTGGGAGTCAGTGGGTTAAAATCATGGTTCTTCTACTCATTCCCTGTATAATCTCAGACAAGTTATTAAACCTTCCCAGGCCTCTGTTTCTTCATCTGTAAAACAAGAGGGTTAGATGAGATGACCTCTGAGGTTACTTCTAGCTTGAAATACATGATCCTATGAGTGACCCAGCAGTCAACAGTGTAGACAGAGCCCCAGTTCTGTATAGAGCCAGGTTCTGAGTGTTGTTTGGGTTCAGAGACCCGCCCTGAGGGAACTCCCAGAGTAGACAAGATACAATTCAACAACTCTGTAAGCCTTTGTTAAGCACCTGGTGTATGCCACACACTCTACAAGGTTCTGGGGCTTCAGAGACACAAACAAAACAGTCTTTGCCTGCCCAGAGATTGTGTTCTCCTTAAGTGGAGGGACACCAACATAAAAAATGAAATACAATTTTATATTAATATATATATATATCCACATAAATACAGTCTATACAAATCACTTTGTACATACATACATGCATAAGTACATATGTATTATTTATATGTGGAACAGATCATCACATACATATACTGTGTATGTATATATGTTGTTCAGTCATTTCACTCATGTCCAATCGGGGTTTTCTTGGCAAAGATACTGGAGTGTTTTGCCATTTCCTTTTCGAGCTCATTTTATAGATAAGGAAATTGAGGCAAACAGGGTTAAGTGACTTGCTCAAGGTCACACAGCTAGTAAGTGTCTGCAGCCCGATTTGACCTCAGGTCTTCCCGACTCCAGGTCTAGCACTCTGTGCACTGAGTCACCTTGCTGACTATGTTGGGGTATGTGTGTGTGTGTGTGTGTGTGTGTGTGTGTGTGTGTACACAGAGTATTAGCAACTGTCCAGGATGGAATTGAGAGGGAAGAGTTTATTATAGACTTTATATATCCATGCACATATATAGTATATATTATGTATATGTATAAATACATCTACATACGTGTGTATGCATGTGTGTGTATTACCCTAGGAGCTAGCACTTGAGCTGAATACCACAGAAAACAAGGGATTCCACAAGGCAGAGATGAGGATAGAATACATATCAGCCACGAGGACTAGCCTGGGCAAAAGCATGGAGGTTTTTTTTTTTTTTTTGGTGAGGCGGTTGGGGTTAAGTGATTTGCCCAGGGTCACAACAGTTAGTAAGTATGTAAGTATCCTGTGTCTGAGGTCGAATTAGAACTCAGGTCCTCCTGACTCCAGGGTCCATGCTCTATCCACTGTGCTGTCTAGTTGCCCCAAATGCATGGAGATTTGAGATGGAATGTCACGTGTAAGGGACACCAAGGCCCAGTCAAAGGCCAGTTCAACTGTATTCTAGAGTATATGAAGGGGAGTTATGTGTAATAAACCAGAGTTAGCTTATGAAGGGTTTTAAAAGCTAAACAGAGGAATTTCCATTTTCTCTTAGCCTCAAGAAGGAGGGGCTTGATCCAAAGACTAACCTTGGATGTGTGGATGATACTTTCTCAAGAAAAAAGCCAAAAGAAAGAGTGCTAAGACACTAAAACTCAGGCAAGCACATACAAGTCAAAGCTGGAGCTACAAAAGGTGTGGGTTGGCAGAGAGAACCAAATGGTAAAAGATAGCTGGAGTTTGTCTGGGGGCGGGGTGGGTGAAGGGGACTGCAAACAAAGCCATTGAGGAGGGGGAGGGGGAGACAGAATGAAGATATGCCTCAGGAAACCCCCATCATCTCCTGCCAAGGTCCCTGGGAAGAAAGTGGTTCAGGGACCTGCCAGTGTGCTTCCTGGGCTGGGAGAGATTCAAGGGAATGAGGAGAAGCCACCCAGCCCACGTTCTGTCATTGTCTTCGATGACAAGGTCAGGTCATTCTCTTTTCAAGTCAACCCAACCCTTCTCTCTCTCTCTCTCTCTCTCTCTCTCTCTCTCTCTCTCTCTCTTGCCGCTTGGGTGCTGTCAGGCATTGAGCTGTCACTGGGAGAAGCTGTCACACAGCCATGGTGGAGGGATGATGAGCAGGTAGAAATGCCTGCCTAAGGGGAAAGAGGCCTGGGAATAGGCAGCCGGACCTCCCAGAACTCTAAGGACATAGAGAAAGGAGAGGAGGTTCTACTCCATCACTAGGATGGCCCCCGCACACTTTCAGGGGACAATGGAGGAAGGGTCTGTGTGAACTGAGCTGGGATTCCCCAGGAGTGCCCCACACACTTTCCTTATCTGCAACCTTATGCGAGTACGGGTAGGAGCCCCACACATCCACACCCATGCCCCTGATGCAAGGATATATGCTGCCTCATGACCAACACTGGGATTGAGTTGTACATCAGAAGCTGCCAGGGACCTTTTTCCATCCTTCTTCCCTCAATAACCATGTACCAGACCTCTAAACCACGTGTTATTTTGTCCAGGATTGGCAAACTGTCTGTGTTAGTGAGGTGGGAGAAAGATAGTGTGGGGTAGGGGAAAGATCATTGCATCTGGGGTCTGAAGATCTGAGTTTCAGTCTCAGCTCTGCTAATTACTGAATGTGACCTTGGCCAAATCACTTCCCCCACCCACATTTATTCCTCTATAAAGTGATGGGGTTAGGATAGATGAACTTTAGGGTCTCTTCTAGTTCTGAATCTGATTCCCCCTCATGAAGGATGACTATATACATGTGTGTTCACCCATGCACACACATTCCCAGCGGCACAAAGATTGATCTCATGACTGTTGTAGGAGGTCCCAGAGAACAGTTAGGTTAAGGAACTGAGATTTAAAGGGAGGAAGAAGAGAAGGCTATGTGGGGTTCTTTAGGGTAGCCTGCATGCCAACTTTATGCTCCTGATTTCCCTGGCTTTGCATGATGCAGTAGAAAGGCAGCTGGATTGGGAGCCAGATGATATGGGCTCAAATCCTGCCCCTGCTAGTTACTAACTATGTGTCACTGGGTAAGTAACTTGAACTTGCTTTCCTTATCTGGAAAATGAGGGACCTAGATGTCACAGTGGATAGAAAGCTGGACTGGGAATCAAGAAAACCTGAGTTCAAATCCTGCCTCAGATACTTACTAGCTGCATGACTGTGGGCAAGTCATTTAACCTTTTAGTGTCTCAGTTTCCTCATCTGTAAAAATGAGACTGTGGACTCAGTGGTCTCTCAGGTACCTTCCAGCTCCAAATCTGTGATCCTCTGAGGTCCTTTTTGGCCCTAATGCTGTGATCTTATATCCTAAAAAAAAGCTCTCACATCACTCTGGGTTGGAACACATCTTTGGGCTGTTTGGCAGCTGACTCATGCACAGAGACTTATTCCCATCTCTCCCTTTCCTGAGCCTGTATGCCAGTCACAGAGTCCCAGGCCTTCTAATCTAGCCCATACCTGTACAAAAATTTTTCTAGAGTTGACTCAATAAATGGCCATCTGTCTCTTGGTTGAAGATCACCAGAGAGGAGAAGACCACTACTCGCTGGTTCTTCTATTCCACTTTCCTTAGCTTGGTTCTAATTGTTAGGAAGATTTTCCTTATCTGCAACCTAAATATGATCCTTTGTGACTTTCACCCAGAAGAGCTTCTCAAATACTTGAAAATACCTCATCCTGTCTCCTCCCTTTATACCCTTATCTTCTCATCTTCAGACTAAACACTTGTATTTCCTTCAGCCAGTCCACATTTGGCATGAAACCATTCCAACACATCGACTATGTATGATAATAACATAGTCGAACACCCTCAATCCTGACCCATCCATTCTTCATATGTTTAGGCCAAAATAGGATCACAAGATTTAGGGCTCAAAGAGACCTTAGAAGCCTCTTATAACATTAATAAGAGCTTTGATTCAGTGTTCACCATCTTGCTAGCCCTCTTTGGACTTCCTCCAGTTTTCAATGTCCTTCCTAATTCAGTGCACAGAATTGAACACAATAGTCCAGCAGTATGGAGTACCAATATCACTTCCTTAGTTCTGGGCATTATGACTTTTATTGAAGCCTAAGATTTCATTAGCTTTCTTGGCTGACCTATTATACGCTGACCCATGTTGAGCTTGATGGTCACCCAGATTAATCACCTTCTTCAGATTAATTAACTTGTGAACAATATTCTCTTTGAATTATACATAGCCTTAAATCTCTGGTACCGAGGTCTCTACATCATCATGGGTTGTTGGGCCAACTCTCCAGTGATGGTGGATTAAGCTCAGCCATGAAGTACTTGATGCTGACCTCAGGCGGCATCATCTTTGCTCACATCCCTTCTTGATTGTCCTCTGTGCCCTGGCCTCTTTTTAATGATGCTGTAGCTCTCTTTGCATTTGCAGAAGGCTTCTTATGGTCATGCATAAAGCTATACCAGCGTTTTTTCCATAGCCAGTGATAGCCTGGAAAACAGACATATAGGAATACAGATAGGGTGATTATTACATGAACTTGTGATGACAGATCTGTGTTTCCCTGTTACTACAGCCTTGGAGAATCCCCCAGATCATACATTTCCCCTGAGGGCTAAGATTTAGCCTTTCAGGGTCACCTAGCCTTGAGTATAGAAGGTGTGGTTGGTATGGACTTATTGGCAATACTTTGGGGATGGAGGAGGTTGAGTATTACAGGTTTAAGCAGTCTTAAGTGACTGGAGGCATTGAGTGAACAGAGGAATAAAGAAAATTCGACTTTGGAGCAGTCTGAAGAATACCTAGACAGAGCCTTGCTATTCCCAGGAGTCCCCACCACAGAGTTTTTGCCATCTCCACTTCTCTTCAACTGGCCCTGAGGGGACGGATATGTGTGTATGAACACTGGTTCTGGAAATCTGGTCTGTATCACATGCCCAGACCATGTGTTGCTTAATAGCCACTTTCAGTCTCTGCCTCTTGGAAGCATTCTTCCTAATCTGGTTAACACTTCCTGCAATCCAATTACTCTATGTAAGAAACCCCAAATCTGATCAGTGCGAGGCATAGGAATGGATGAGACTGAGGCGCTGCAGAGAAGGAATTCTACTTTTTTAGATGCCAAATGTTCCTAGGAAGAGCCCTGGCCCCATCCCAGCTTATTGACCTCTCCCAAGGAAGAGCCAAGAACGTATCCAGGAGACCAGGCCACTAGCAGAGTTGCCAGGAGTTTGGGCCACTGAAAATTGATGATTGAGGTTAGTCTAGACTCCTGGACACATTCTCCATTGAACAGTGGTGAAACACCAGCCCCTAAATGGCTGTTATTCCTGGGAGTGGCAATGAAGACTGGCTGGATGTTTCTGAAGTAGAGCTCACCCTGATGCAGTCCGCCCCTTCCGTTCTGCCCTATCCACCATGCTTACCCTGCTCCATCCCCCCAACTGTGGCTGGTGCTATGGAAAGGGAACAAACATTTATTAAGCACTTACTATGTGCCAGGAACTGTGTGCTAAGTGGTTTACAAATACTACCTCATCTGATCCTCATAACCCTGAGAGGTAAGTGCTATTATTATCCCATTTTGCAGTTGAGGAAACTGAGGCAGACAGCAGTTAAGTAACTTGCCCAGCATCACACAACTAGTGTCTATGGACATAATTGAATTCAGGTTTTCTCAACTCTAGGCCCTATCAACCAGCTGCCACTCAACTTGGATATGTTAGTTGATAAGGTGAGCATGGAGTTACCCATCAGGACCTCTGATTTTGGTTCCCATTGTTCCCATTGTGATCTCTCAAACTGAGCTGTTTTCCCTCTCTGTGCCCGAGAGATGATAAAGCAAGTGAGTGGGTGAATGGCAGCTGGGAAAATTCCGTTTGGGTGGGGGTGGGGTGAGGATGGAGAGGGTTTTGGACGTAAACTGTGATATGAGAGTCAGGGTATGATGGCAGGGTGGGGAGGGACAAAAAAGGCACCCTCCTGTTCCTTTTTCCAAAGACCCCTTTAACATGGCTGCTCTGTTAACCTTGGTTTGGCTTTCCCCTCCCACACTGTGCTAAGTGTCTGTTTGATGGTTCTCAGCAAGTGCCCGTTAGGTTCTGGGCGGCTACATTTCAGTAAGCAAGGTAAGCACTGAGCTGGCGGGGACAGATGGATGGAGGACGTAGAGCAGAGTGGAGGGGGTTAGCCTGGGATGGAGGTGCTATCATGGGGCCTGATGCAGGATGGCTCTGCCAAAAGACTGCCTTAGACCCTCCCCACCAATCTTCAATGGCCCTGCTATTGATCCCTCTGTGGTTATTTTTACTTTTATTGCTCAGAGGAAATCTGCACTTAACACAATACGACTATAAGGGTGCTATTAACCAGGCCCATCAGAAGAGCCTAAAGCCAGCCCCCCCTCAATTCTGTGCTCTAATGGAGGAGAGCAGTGACGCACATGATGGTCCCAGATAGCAAATGATGGCGGAGTCATTTCCACTTGGCTTTGGGATACACTATGTAATGCAAGGAAGCGTTCAGGGGAGGGAAGGGGAGAATGGGGGGAGAGGAGAAGGTTTTGTTAGATTTTCTTTCCTGATTTCTCTGCTTTGGCTAATATTAGGGCAAGTTGGCATTTCCAGGGTTCACCTTCGTGACAGAGCAAAAGAGTTAGCCCAGACTGGTTGGTAACTGACAATGGAAAAAAAAATTCTGAAAAATACACAGAATGGATAAGGAGGGTGTGACTAATTTCCTACCAGTTATACTGTTACTTGATTCTTTGTTTTTGTTTCAAAGCATTTTGAAAGCCATTAATTTCATTAGATTTTTTCACCACCACCATGAAATGAGTAAGAATAATATAGGTATCATGCCCTATTCATCAGGGGCCTCTAGGTGGTGCCGGGGATAGAGTCAGGAAGACTCATCTTCCTGAGTTCAAATCTGCCCTCAGACACTTACTAGCTGTGTTACCCTGGGCAAGTCACTTAACCCTGTTTGCCTCAGTTTCCAAATCTGTAAAATGAGCTGGAGAAGAAAACGGCAAACCACTCCGGTATTTCTGCCAAGAAAACCCCAAATGGGCTCATGAAGAGTTAGACACAACTGAACAACAACCTAAGGTGATTTTCACACACACACACACACACACACACACACACACACACACACACACACACACACACACTAAACTCCAGCAGCTTCCTATTGCTTCCAGGAACAAATATAAAAATGCTCCATTTGGTATTCAAAGCCCTTCATAACCCATCCCCCTCCTACCTTTCTGTCTTCTTATACCTTGCTCCCTGACACATACTCTCTGATCCAGTGACACTGGATGAACATCAGCTCGGGGCATTTTCTCTGACTGTCCCCCGTGCCTGGAATGTTCTCCCTTCTCCACTCAGACTGCTGACCTCCCTGGCTTCCTTTATATCCCAAGTAAAATCCCACCTCATACTGGAGGCCTTCCCCAACCCCATTTAATTCCTTAATTGTCTTACCTCTGTTAATTATTTTCTATTTATCCTGTATATATTTGTTTATATATCCTGTTTATATTTGTTTACATATTGTCTCCTTCATTAGATTGTAAGCTCCTTAAGGGCAAGACTGTCTTTTCCCTCTTTTTGTATCTCCTGTGCTTAGCACTGTGCCTGGCACGTAGTTGTTTAGTCATTTTTCAGGCTTATCTGACTCTTTGTGAACTCTTTTGAGGTTTTCTTGACAAAGATACTGGAGTAGTCTGACATTTCCTCCTCCAGCTTGTTTTATAGATCAGGAAACTGAGGCAAATAGAGGTTCAGTGACTTGCCTAGGGTCACATAGCTTTTTAGTATCTGAGGTCAGATTTGAACTTAGGGCTTCCTGACTCCAGGCCCAGTGCTCTATCCACTGAACCACCTAGCTGTCATGGTCTTCAGTTATCACTTCCATACGGATTATCATCAGATCTCTATATTCAGCCCGAATCAACCTTGTCACCAAATGCTTTTTTGGATTTTTTGAATTGGCTATCCCATAAGCATCCCAAATTCAATATGTCTAAAACAGAATTCCACACCTTAGCCCCGACCCTCACCAAGCCCTGACTCCTTCCTTTCTTTATTCCTGTTGAAGACTCCTCTAAAGTCTTCTAAGTCATACTATCTAAGTCATATCTATCCCCAGGCTCACAATGTATACGTCATCCTTTACTGTTCATTTGTAGTCACTCCACATATCCAGTCTGTTGTCAGATATTGTGATCTTTACCTCCTCCACATCTCTCATATATGTCCCCTTCTTGCCACTGACACAGTCACCACCTCAAGACAGGCCTTCTTCACTTGTGTCACAGACTATTCCAATAGCCTTCTAATTGGTTTCCCTGCCTTAACTGTCTTCCCACTACAATACATCCTCCACTCAGCTGCCACAGTGATTTTCTAAAGCCCAAATCTGACCATGTCATTCTCCTATTCAATAAACTTCAGAGGCTCCAGGATCAAATATAAAATCTTCTATTTGGCATTTAAAGCCCGGCCCCTTCCAGCCTTTCAGATATTTTATTTTACTTCCCTCTGTGAACTCTACAGTTGATAGTTAGGTGGTCCCATAGTGCACAGAGCACTGGACCTACAATCAGGAAGACCTGAATTCAAATCCACCTCAGGCACTTAACTAACTGTGCATCCCTGGGCAAGTCACCTAACCTCTTTTTGCCTCAGTTTCCTCAAACGTAAAATAGGGATGATAACAGCACCTAGAAAGGCCTACGAGGCAGTTAGGTGGTTCAGTGGATAGAGCACTAGATCTGAAATCAGGAAAACCTGAGTTCAAGTCTGGCCTCAGACACTTACCACCTGTGTGACCCTCGGCAAGTCATTTAACCTCTGTTTGCCTTAATCCATTTGGGAAGGAAATGGCAAACTACTCCAGTATCTTTGCCAAACCACAACAAAAAACCAAAACAAAACAAAAAACCATGGACGTTATGGTCATGAAAAGTTGGATATGGCTGAATGACCTAGCTCACAGGGTTGTTGTCAAGATGAAATGTAAAGCACTTGTAAAGCTCTTAGCACAGTGGCTGGCACACAGTAGGTGCTGTATAAATACTTATTCCCCTCCTCTTCTCCCCATGCCATTTGCTGTTCCTTATATTCCCAACTGTGCCTTTGCATTGGTTCTGACCCATCCCTCAAAGCTCTCCATCTCCACCTCTGTCTACCCTGCCTAACTTGCTACCAGACTCAGCTCAGGTCCATCTTTCCACAGGTGGCTTCTCCTGGCTCCTCTCACTGCTAATGCCTTCCCTCTAAAATTATCTTCCATTTATACTATATATATCCTCTATGTACATTGTTATTTGCATATTGCTTCCTTCATTAGAATGTGAGCTCTCCAAGGACAAGGAACCATGTTTTTGCTTTTCTATCCCCAGCACTTAGCACAATGTCTGACACGTAGTAAACAATATTTATTGGCTCACCATCTTACTGACTGAGTTGTTCAAGGTCTAATGAGTAACAAGTAAGAAAGCTAGGATTCAAGCCTAGGTCTTCTTCTGCTTCCCCACCATCCAAATATTCCCGACTTTTCACTGCCCAGGTCAAATCCCATTTCCTCCATGAGGTCTTCTCTGACTATTCCCTCTCTTCTGAATTCCTACAGCATTTAGGCTATACCTGCAATTTGCAACTTATTTCCATACTGTCTTGCCTGATTTGCTCGTTTTATAGGTGTTAGTCTTGGCTTACCAGGCACATCCTAATCTTTGTGAGCTTAGGACCATGCCTTATACATCTCTGTCTCTCACAGTCCCTAGCAACCGTGTTGAACACACAATAGGTGATACTTAGTGGTTAATTGATGTCTATGCTTTACCTGTCTAATATGACTCAATAATGTACTTTATCTTATTATTATTAATATATTTTGTTTTTATATCCTCTTTGTGAATATATCCCTACCCTCTCTCTCCCCTACCCAGAGAGTTATCACTTGTAATAAAGATTTAAAGAAACAAGGAAAAAAAACTGTTCATCAAAACCAACCAATACAACAACCTTATCTAAGAGTATATCCAGTAACCCACACCCATAGCCTCCCATCTCTTCAAAGAGAAGGAGCTGCATTTTCTTGATTCTTCTCTGGGACTAAGCTTGGTCATTGTAATTGTATAACAATCCATTTTATGTTTTTTGTCCTTCCCATTTACCTTGTTGTGATACTGTTTGTTTCACTTTGTATTAGCATATCAATCTTCGCATGCTTCTTCATATTTGTCATTTTTTGTATAACAATTTATTCTCATTATATTCCTCTACCATCATTTAACCATTCCCCAAGCAGTGGGCATCTACTTATCTGAATTCCTTGCTACTACAAAAAGCAGTACAAACATTTTGCTGTAAATGAAACTTTGCTTTTTATCTTTAACTTCCTTGAGATATATGCCTGGCATTGGGATCTCAATTTCAGAGGGTATGAACATTTTGATGACTTTTTAAACATTATTTCCAATTGTTTTCAAGAGTGATTCAACCAATTCATAGTTACACCAAGAGAGTATTAGTGTGCCTGTTTCTCAGCAGCCCCATCAACATTTCCTATTTCCATCTTTTGTCATCTTTACCAATTTGCTGCTTGTGAGGTGAAACCTCAAAGTTATTCTGATTTACTTTTCTTTTATTACTGGTGATCTGGAGCAATATTTCCTATGGTTCAATACTTTGCTTATGATATTTAATTTTTTGTTAACAAATGGATGAAATGCATCAGGCGGTTAATAAAAACAGATCACCTCTTTGGTGCCTTAGCCGCAATGCTGCTCTTCTTCCCATTCATTTGTGTCGTTGCTGGGGTGGGATGGGGAGAGGGGGAACTATGAGCAGAAGCCCAAAGACCCTTTACCTCCCCCCGTAGTGTTTTAAGCAGGGGTAAAAACACTAGCATTTCTCTACCACTTCTCTTCCAAGGTTCCTAAGGACTTTCTAGCTAAACTAGGCTCTGTTGAGGCTAGGTAGTGAACAGGCATAAGCGAAATGTATGCTGATTTTGGTGTCCCACTCCATCCTCCAAACAATAAGGATTTGTTAGGCATCTAGTATGGGCCAGGCCAGGTGCCAGGTAGTGGGGATACGAGTACAAAGAATGAAACAATTTCTACTCACAATGAGACTATGTGTTTTCATAGTCTCTCCTTCCTAGATGTACCTGTTGGCACAGTAGATAGAGCCCTGGACCTAGAGCTCCAGCTCGTTTTATAGATGGTGAAACTGAGGCAAACAGGGCTAAGTGACTGCCCAGGGTCACATAGCTAAGAAGTATCTGAGGCTGGATTTAAACTCAGGAAGATGAATGAGTCTTCCTGACTCCAGCCTGATATTCTATATCTATCTAGCTGCCCTAATGGAGCTTATTATCTAGTTTTGGAGTAAGGGTATTAATCAACATTATATTTCAATTTTCCCATCTGTGAAATGGGAGCAACAATTTATCCTGCTTCCCTAGAGGGTTTAATTAGCTTTTGAGGGACTCCAGGCAAGAAGGAAATTCCTTCTGTGAATAATAATGCTTTCCTACTCTTTGCCAGTGTGTGGTTACTGTCACTGAGAAATGTCAGTGCTGATGGAGATTGATAAGATTAAAGTAGATTCCCTTCCCCTAAGATGTTTGAATAACATCTGTGAGAATTTCTCGTCTTTAGGCATGATTGAGAATACAGCTATAAAAGGAGTAAGGGCAAGGTGGGGTCTATCCCTGAGGGTCATGGAACCTACCCTTCTAGGTAGAGGGGTTCCCCTCACTGTTTTTCAGTGGTGGCTTGGACCTGCCCTATTGTTTGGCACCCCCCCCAACCCGAGGGTATTTCAGACTAGCTTTAGGGATCTCTTAGGTGACTATGTGCCAGACTTCCTTTCTTTCAAAATTTTCTGAGGATTCAAAGTAATTTCTAGTTGGAAAAAGAGTAAGGGAAATTTAAATTGATTTTAAGGTGCTAATGTTGTCACTGAAAAGAGATAACAGGTTATGAAATAAGTGACTAGGAGAGGTGAATCCCTGGTGGTGTTTTGCTCGAGGTCAGGTAGGTAGAGTTCTTAAGAAACTTACAGATTTTAGAAAAACCAGTTTCAGAGAAAATGAGAAGCAGGAAAACCTCCAGGGACCTGGTCCTGGGGCTCAGTAAAAAGTGAGTAGTCTAGGGAAATTCTATGTTCTAAAACTATGGAGTCAAGTTTTGTGTAGCAAGAGGAAAGTAATTTTGAACCAGCACCAAGGGATGGGATTATAGATTTTAATCTGGAAGGAACCTTAGAGGTCATCTAGTCCAAATTCATTAGTCATTCCACAAGCATTTCTTAAGTGCCTACTATGTGTCAGACTTTGCTAAATGCTGAGGATACAAAGACAGAATGAAACAATCCCTGCCCTCAAGGAGTTTCCATTCTCTCCAGGGAAATGAAAATGAACACTTCCATGTAGATCTAAATGTATGCAAAGTAAACATAATCAAAAATGAACACATCCATGTAGACCAAATGTACACAAAGCAAATATAATAAAAAATGAATACATCCATGTAGATACAAATTTATACAAAGTAAATATAATAAAAAAAGCATTTATTAAATGTTTAGTATGTATATGGTCATTTTAGAGGGTAGATTGTAGCAGTTGAGGGGATCAGGAAAGACCTTGTGTAGGAGGAGGTACTTAAACTAAACTTTGAAGTAAGCTAGGGCTTCTAAGAGGTAGAGGTGAAGAAGAAGGACATTCCACTCATTGGGCAGCAGATGCAAAGGCATATTGTCAGGGACAGAATGCTGTGTCTGAAAGGGTAGTAACTGAGTTTGGCTGAACCACTGGGGGTGGGAAAATGAATCATGTATGAAAAGTCTGAAAGGGTGAGTTGGATTCAGATTTTGAAGACAAGGCAACAAGACAACAAGCATTTAATTAAGAATATCTATGTGCTGGGGATACAGATACAAGCAAAAAGAAATACAGAAGAGCTGGGAGGGGAACGGAGAATAACCAGCCTGGGCCTCTTCACAAAATAGAGTCACCAAGAGGAAGTCACCAATACAAGAGGGTAGAAGAATACGCCAGAGTGAGAAGGTCACAGGGGTGACTGGATGTTCTAGGATGAGGAGGTCCCAGGTGCTAAGGAAAGTTCCAGGATGAGACAGCACCTGGGGCCTGTTTTTGAAGCTTAGCAGACCAGGAATGGAGCTGGGAAGGGAATAAAGGTTGGCCTGCCTGGGCGTCAGATCTCAAAGAGAGAAATTTCTTTTTGATGCTCAAGGCAATCTTGAGCGGGGGCTTCTTGAATAGGGGAGTGACATGGTCAGACCTTGCTTTAGAAATATCACTTTGGCAGCTGTGGGGAGTATATATCAGTAAGGGGAGAGACTTTGTTGAGATGCTATTGCAGTTAGCACGGGTGGGAGGTGATGAGAACCTGAATTAGGGTACTGACTACGTGAATAGAGAAGGTAGATGCAAGCTATATTATGGAGGGAGAATCAACAAGACTTGGAAACTGGTTGGGTATGAGGCATGAGGGAGAGGAAATGGGGACACACAAAGTTCAAATGTACTACCCAAAACCACAATATAGTAAGTAGAGAGCCAGAACTTAATCCCTGGTCCTCGGGCTCCAAAATCTAGTACTCTTTTTGTTGTTGTTTTTGTTGTTCTGCCATTTTTAGTCGTGTCTAATACTTTGTGACTCAATTTGGGGTTTTCTTGGCAAAGATATTGGAGTGGATTGCCATTTCCATCTCCGGCTCATTTTACAGATGGGGAAACTGAGGCAAACAGGGTAGAGTAACTTGTCCAGGGTCACACAGCTAGTAAGTGTCTGAGGTCAGATTTGAATTCAAGAAGATGAGTTCTCCTGACTCTAGGCTGGGTACTCTATCCATTGGGCCACCTAGCAGCCCTTTTAACTGAATCGAACTACCATCGTCTTATTTTACAGGTGAGGAAACTGGACCTTAAAGATCCATTTGTCTGAAAAAAAATGAGGATTGCAAGTCCAGTTTAAGTTAGCCATTTGAAACAGTGACCAAGAAAACTAATATAATCTTAAACTGCGTTGAGAAAGGCATGGTGTTTGGAACTAATGTTCCTGCAGGTTCCATTGTACTTTATCCAGATGTGGTCTGACCACATCTGGAGGTGCATTGTGTTTAGTTTTGGGCACCACATTTTAGGAAGGGCAACCAAGATAGTTGCCATATGAGAATCCTTTGAAGGAACTTGGAATGTTTAGCCCAGAGAAGAGGCGGCTTAGGGTTAGCTGTTCAGAAGAATTTGAATGATCATCATATGAAAGAGAAATTACTCTCCTTATCCCTGGACAGCAGAACTAAGGAACAATGGGGTGGAAGCTGCAGAGGAGCCAATTTGTTGTGTGAGTGTGTGTGTGTATGTATATGTATAAAACAAAAACAAACAAACAAAATCAGCTGGAATCCAGACAGAACGAACTTTAAAAAAACCATAGCCAGAAGAACTCCCAAAGGAAGGATGCTCTTGTTTGAACTGGGAATCATTATGAACAATTTGTCTTTGGGTAGGATTTCTGCCCACCTCGTGTGAGGATACAGGTTAGTACCTAACCTGCATACAATATATTGCCTCAAATTAAGATTCCCTTGACCTCTATGGCAGTTAGATTTTAAGAAGATCACTGTTTAGTAGGGTGCTCCAGAGGACACAATGAGGAAGGCATATGATAGGTCAGTATTCCATGACATATCTTATTGATATTCCTTAGGTCAGTAAGTCAGTAAGCATAGCTAAACAGAGCCGTGTGGATCCCGAGGTAGTCACACCTCCTGCATCAGTACCAGAGCTGTCAGCCTGGGTAGTAAATAGACAGGCTCAAGCAAACTCATTATGGGGTAAACTGCCAGTAATTGTACCCCTAGGGAGTAATTAAAGGAGCTGATAAAAAGTAGCATCAGAAATCAACTGGTTCTAGCCATTGTCAAAATCAGTCATAATGTTTCTGGAGCACCAAGATAAACAATCACACCATCATTGGGGTTTGTTGTTTCATGGGCAGCATTTGGAAATGATGTCAATATGCTGGTATCATTTCTACTCTCCTGGTGGTATTAGAACCAAATCATTCACCTTGTGTGTTGGTTTTATTTAACCTTAAGTAGTTTCTCTGGTAGAATAAGGATCCCTCCGAAGACTTCATTTGTCTGTGCGAATTCTTTTGCACTGGAGTCATCTGGGAACTCATATAGCTAGCTGGTGGGAATTTACCTGTGAGACTCTTCAACCACAGGCTTTGTTAGATAGCATGCACGTGAGAGCAGTTCCTTCCCCTCAGCTAGAGGACAATTTCATGAAAAAACAGTCGTTCACAGGATCATAGGAGACAGAGCTGAAAAAGACATTAGACCTCACTTACTTTAGTCACCTTCCTTTTACAAATGAAAAAAGGGTCAGAGCGAATTTTCCTAAAGACATACAAGCAGTCAACAGTAAATTCAGGATTTGAACCCAGGTCTTTTGGTTCCAAACTAGGCAATTTTTAATGGTATTACAAATAGGGGAGATGTAGTCTTTAGAGGTGAGGCCCCCCGATCCATTATGTAGTAGCTGCAACTGAAGATAATGCTAGCAATAGTGAAATTGGCCCAGAGGCCTTTAGCCTGCATTTGGCCACAGACAAGTCTTGGCTTTTATTCATATCCCACAATCTTTATAGTAAGTATCCAAGGCACAGGGAGGCATGAGGGTGAGGCATCAATTAGAAGCAGTAACTATGGTTGGGCAGTGGCAGAGATACCATTACTTTGCATCAGAGTTTTCTGATTCCCAAATAGTAGACCTCTTGGAAAGGCCCAGAAAAAGGTCTAAGCCATTCCAGCTTCCTCAAGGATTTGAGAACCAGAAATTATCAGATGGAATGAACATCCCTGACCCCAGAATGCCAAGGCTGCTCATGGTGTAGAAGTCTGGGGTGAGTTTATAAAAAGCTATGGTAATCAAGATAGGGTTATGTTCCAAATATATAAACGTACATATTTGTCTCTCTATATGAGTACGTGGGGGTGTGTGAGAGAGAGAAGAATAGAGGCAGTGTCACCTAGTGGATAGAAAACTGCTCTCAAAGCCAGAAACAAACGGGTTCAAGTCTTATCTTTGCTATAGAGTGCCTGTGTGACCCTAAGTCCTTTAAACAAACTCTCGGTGTTTAGACAACTCTCTAAGACTTTAGGTTTCAGAGAAACCAATAACCTGAGTTGGCAGAGGTAGTTTTCACTTGGGAGTTCTCTCTATCAATGAAATCACAAATCCATTCCCTATCACAGGCCTGATCTCTCTCTCTCTCTCTCTCTCTCTCTCTCTCTCACACACACACACACACACACACATACACACACACACAGAATATCTGTCTACCCTATCTGTCTATCTAATTCTGTGTATATGTTTATGTGTGTGTCCGTACATATATGTACTTAAGTATATATACTTCTGCAGTACCAACAGCCTTCCTTTCAATGTCTCTCTGAGCTTAGAGGATAAACA